>NC_069504.1:168843189-168850689 GCF_027579735.1 Bombina bombina | reverse complement strand
CAGAAATGCAAGTGAGTTTACAGAAGAAAAATCTAAATCAATTCAATAGTTGGTGTGACCACCCTTTGCCATCAAAACCGCATTAATTCTTCTAGGTACATTTGTGCAAAATCAGGGATTTTGTAGGCATATAGTCAGATGATTAAATAAATATACCAAACAGGTGCTAATGATCATCAAGTGAATATGTAGTTTGAAACAGAATTATTAACTGAAACAGCTGCATGGGGGAATAAAAACGGGTGAGGAACATCCAAACTACCAAGATGAGGTTGCTGAAAAGTTTATTGTCAAAAGTTATACATGATGGCAAGACTGAGCACAGCAATGGGACACACTGTAGTTATACTGCATCAGCAAGGTCTTTACCAGGCAGAAATTTTAAAGCAGACTGGGGTTTCTAGATGTGCTGCCCAAGCTCTTCTGAAGAAGCACAAAGAAACGGACGACATTGATGACCGAGAAGCAGTGGTTGGCCAAGGAAACAGTGCAGCAGATTAAAGACACATCATGCTTACTTCCCTTTGCAATCAGATATACAGTACTACCAACTGCTTAAAACTGTCAAAATTCCAGTGGGACTCTGGTATACCCATCTACAGTCCGGATACGTAAGGTCAGAAGTGTTCTTCATTGAACACTTCCGGCTCAAAACCATAACTCCAATTTGGAAACAAGTCCGAGTGACTTAACTATGGACAAAAACACAGGAACTGGAGTGCAGAAGAATGGCAGCAGGTGATCTGGATTAATCAGTCAAAATTTTAAATATTTGGCTGTAGCAGAAAGCAGTTTTTCGCTAAAGGGCTGTAGAGCAATACAAGAATGAGTGTCTGCAGGCAACATTGAAACATGATGGAGGTTCCGTGCAGGTTTTGGGCTGCATTTCTGTAAATGGAGGTATGGATTTGATCAGAATTAATGGTATAATCTTTTCTGAGAAGTACAGGCAGCTACTTTCTATCATGCAATACCATCAAGGGGGCATCTAACTGGTCCCAAATGTATTCTGCAGCTTGACAACAACCCCACACATATAAAGTCATTAAGAACTATCTTCAGCTTAAAGAAGAACAAGGACTCCTGCAACCGATTATATGGTCCCCACAAAGTCCAGTTCCAACATCATTGAGTGTCTGGGATCACATGAAGAGACAAAACTAACTGAGGCTACCAAAATCCACATAACTGTGGTAAGTTCTTCAAGATGGAACAACCTACTTGCCGAGTTCCTTAAAAACTGTGTGCAAGTGTAACTAGAAGAAAATATACTGTTTTGAAAGAAAAGGGTGGTTACACCAAATATTGATTTGATTAAGATTTTCCTTCTGTTCACTCACTTCACATTTTGTTAATTAATAATAAAAAAAAAAACTATTAACATTTCTATTTTTTAAAGCATTGTTACTTCACAGTATTGTTTTTCACACCTGCCTAATACTGCTGCACAATACTGCATGTTATGCATACATAAAGGAAAAAAATGTTCTATGTGGCTTTAAGAGACACTATAACAACTGAAATTCCAGTAGTTTCCTTCAGCGCATGACTAACAGTAACAGTCCTAAGCACAGGCAGCTCACAGTCCCCCTCTCTTTGTAACCAGTTTTCACCCATACAGGTAGATACATATAGTACTAGTTAACCTATGCATTTACCAACAAAAAGGTTACACTTAAAGTGATTGTATAAGTTAAAACATTTACTGCCCAGTAGGGCTGCAACTAACGATTATTTTTATAATCGATAAATCGGACGATAATTTTTTCGATTAATCAGATAAACAAGAATCAATAATTGTTTCCTATATTTTACATAAAATCCACATACTGAGTGTTACAAATATAAACTTCAGACTAAAACTTTACATTAACATAAATGTTTGTCCAATTTTTAAGCAGCAGAACACAGTTTTATAATTAAGCAAAACAAAACCACAAACTGTTTAAAAAAAGAGGTAGAACTAGAAAGTTAGACTATCACTGTTAATAACATTCTGTTATTCACTCTTTCAGAAACTTTGCATTGAAATGCAAAAATCTCAACATGTCCATATGCTTCTTGCTAAGGCTGGTTCTCTGCAGCTATATTTCCTGCAGCAGAGAAGAGGAACTCAGATGGCGTTTTGGTGCTTGAGATGCATAAGTAGGGTTTTGCCAATTTCACCAAAGTGGGATATTTATCTTTGTTAGCTCTTCACCAATGCAAAGTGTTTTCCACCTTGGCAAGGGGCCTCTCAATAAAGTAACGCTTGATTTCATTCCAACATAAACAAAATATATTGAATATCTATATGCAATGGGATATAACCAGATAAAAGGTTAGGGGAAAATATCTAGTCCGCTCTAAAAATAACAGATATATACAGGTAGCCCTCCGTTTACGCCGGGGTTAGGTTCCAGAAGGAATGGTTGTAAATTGAAACTGTTGTAAATTGAAACCCAGTTTATAATGTAAGTCAATGGGAAGTGAGGGAGATAGGTTCCAGGCCCCTCTCAAAATTGTCATAAGTAACACCTAATACATTATTTTTTTTTTATAAATTTTTATTGAGGTTGTGCGAAAGCAATACAACTTATATGAAATAACATATCATGAAATAAAACATAAATAGTACATTTCAGGTTGACGACTTCTATATAGATAGGATACAATTCTCAATATGAATGAATCTTATAGAAAAAACTGGAACCTCTACATAATCATAAAGTCGTAGACATACTGAAATATACAGAGAATACGAGAGTACACATATCACGTATCCACATACCATCGTGATAAAACATTAATTCGTCAATAAAAAGAATATTAAGTTTCAAACTGTACAAATGGATTACAAACAAGAATTGTATCCGGAACATAATGACACGTACATGTAGAAAATAGGGGGTAGTCAACCTATGTCTTCCATATAGTGTTATATATAATGTAGTGAGTTAATCTCATATGTAAATAAATAGACTTATCTTGTTTGTAGAAAGAAAAGAAAAAGGAACTAGAGATTGCTTCTTAGTTCTAGGGGATAAGGGGAACTTGTAAAATAATAATTTGAAATCTGTGCCAGCCTAATAGAAATAAGAGGGGGGAAGGGAGGGGAAGAGAGAGGAAAAAAAAAAAGGGGGGGTGGACAGGACGGGTCAGTTGAAAGAGAGCGAAAGTCTCCTCCTTCTAATACATTATTTTTAAAGCTTTGAAATGAAGACTTTAAATGCTGAACAACATTATAAACCTAATAAAATAATCACATAACACAGAATATATAATTAAACGAAGTTAAATGAACAAAAACATTTGCTAAACAGCATTATAAACCTAATAAAATAATCACACAACACAGACATCACTTGCATTTTTCTGCAAACAGTTCTTTCTATGGATTCCAATCTGGACTGATTTATAGACAGGAAGATCTTGTTCCTTTGAAATCTGCTCGATAGCTCAGGTCTGGTTAAACTGATTAATTTCAGCTTGCTTGGCTTTGCTGCAACACAAGCGGATAGCTCCACCTACTGGCTATTTTAATAAATGCCCTGCTTCTCAATGCTTTTCAATAGCAGTCACATGACTGGAAAAAAAGGTTGTTATTCTGAAACGGTGTAAATTGAACCGTTGTAAAACGAGGGCAACCTGTACTTATAGAATATAGAATCTGGTACGTATTATCACAATTTATTAAAAATATTAAAAAACAATAAAAAACAAATCCTAAGCACTATATATCAATAACAGGACAAAGCCTTACACATTTATTTATACAGTACATATAATCAGCAATAGCAAGCAATACGCTAATAATTGTGCAAACAGATAATAGTGCACATCAATTTAAAGAATTCCCATTAATCTAGGGGCTAGGTGTAAATAACAAGTTTGGCACTATATCTTGCAAAGCAAAGTTCCAAATTACCTGATTTAATATAAACAATCCAAATGACGACTATTATATCTGGGTTGTACAAAAGCCAGTGGTAGTTGTAAACGTATACAGTCCTGAAAAAGTGAAAAGTAAACATCTGTAGACGTCCTTTAGGCTAAGTGAATCAGGCTAAGTGAATCAGCTGGTGTTGTGCGCAGACCAACTAATTGCAAACCAACTAATCGATTCTGAAATTCGTTGACAACTATTTTCATAATCGATTATGACGATTAGTTGTTGCAGCTCTACTGCCCAGTATATAAAATTAATCTTAAAAACAGGGACACTTTAATTCATTAATTTTTTTAAAGATGCTTCATTTGTAAAATAAATTCCCATTTAGCGATGGTAAACATTACATCGTTACTCCGCCCATATCTCAATCTTTATTTAGCTGATCAATGACAAATCCGTCTTCATCCAATTGTTGTGTGCCCCACAAGCTGGACGTCAAATGGGGCATGCAATGATTGGATTAAGCCAAATTCGTCATCAATCAGCTAAGAAAACAGTATGAGATGAAGGAGGAGGAACGGTGCAATGTTTACAATCACTTAATGGTAATTATTTTACAAATGAAGTGTCATTAAAAAATTTAAATTAATTAAATTGCTCCTGTTTTTAAGATTAGTTTTATATACTGGGCAGTAAACAAACTTTACAATCAATTTAAAAAAGTTAGACAACATATTTAATCACCCTTTTCTTGTTAAATATTCAACTGCTATGGGGGTCTGATTATTATATTTCCTAAAAAGCTGTCCTCATAACAATAGTCACTATTTTATTTATGTATTTGTTACCTATTTATGTATGTATGGGTTAAGATGGCAGATTACTTCGTAGCTGATAACATTGTAATTGGTCACTTTGTTTAATAAAGAAATTTAAAGACGTAACTCCACTGTCATTCTTGCCATCTGTTTATCCCATGAATATTACATAAAAGAACAGAAAGAAGCTTGTTCTTTCTAAGAATACACAAAATAGCACTTGATGTTGATAGCTTGCAGATCAAGTGTAATGTGACAGCATATATTAACTAAACTTGTGATACTAAATTAAACATAACTTTTATTCTGTAGTTTATAAAATAAAGAAATAATTAAAACCACACTCAGATCACCTCCTATATTAAAGAGTATCTCAGCATAAGTAGTGTCAGATCTGATGTATAAAAATTAGATTTAAAGGGACATTAAACAATAAATACATGCTAGATAGAATGATGCATTCAAAGAAAAGATTAGTCCATGACTAACATGTAGATGCATTTTTTTAAAGTTTCATTAGTTGTATAAAAGTGACAAAATAAGTGTAAAGTTTTAGTGTCTATAAAACACTGGGAGCTGCCATGTTGTAACTTGTGTTACCTTCTCTGCTGTGGCCAATTAGGGGCAGTTATAAATAGGTCACTAGAGTGTGCAGCCAATGGTTGTGCTGGATTTAACAGTGTTCTGTACTTCCATTTCTAACAGGAACTGAAAAACTCACAATTTCAGAATGGAATTACAGGCAAAGAGGACAAAATAAATAATGAAAGTATATTGAAGAGTTGTTTTATATATACAATTTATCATTTTATATTACCATCTCAAAGTGTTTAATGTCCCTTTAATATTAGTGTCACGAATTAAAGGTTATAAATCTCTGTAGGTATTCTACAGTATACATGATTCAGTGGTACTTATTGGGTTTATTATTATCCCTGATCAGTATGTTGTCAATATTATCGCTATTAGGTCGCCATTCTTGGGTAGTTCTTAAACAGCTGTTAGAGTTACGATGTTATTATAAAAAGGTTTTACATTATACTTGTCCTACTCATACATCGAGATTGCTTCTCACGTTAATAGTGTAATCTGTAGTCTATATTAATATTACTTTATAACTCTTATAGTTATGGATATTAGGAATAGCTGTATAATATGTAGGAGTGTAAATAATTTTGAAAAGTTTGCTAACAGTTGTTTCTTTTAGTATTCTCTACAGGAAATTAATATAATATATTACCATCTTAAAATAAGATAATTTAATTGATCACTGCTAATTGGGTTCACTCGGCTGTATTATACTGCGATAGACACGGGAATCATAATTAGCTTTATCCCACTCATAGGTCTGAAGTTGTAAGATACAGTCTATGTCTAACAAAGTGTCAATTGTGGCTATTTATAATTAGTGACACTAATATTAAATCTCATTTTTATACATCAGACCTGACACTACTTATGCTGAGATACTCTTTAATATAGGAGGTGATCTGAGTGTGGTTTTAATTATTTCCTTATTTTATAAACTACAGAATAAAAGTTATGTTTAATTTAGTATCACAAGTTTAGTTAATATATGCTGTCACATTACACTTGATCTGCAAGCTATCAACCTCGAGTGCTATTTTGTGTATGTAATATGTAATATTTACTGCTCTAATACACTAGCACCACTACCCGACATTAATTTTACAAATACAGAATTTCTGTGGTATAATTAAAGGGACATGAAACCCACATTTTTTCTTTCATGATTTAGAAAGAGAATGCAATTTTAAACATCTTTCTAATTTACTTCTATTATCAAATTTGTTTTATTCTCTTGATATTCTTTGCTGAAAAGCATATCTAGATATGCTCAGTAGCTGCTGATTGGTTGCTGCATATAGAAGCCTCGTGTGATTGGCTCACCGTGTGCATTGATTTTTCTTCAACTAAGGATATCTAAAAAATGAAGCAAAATAAATAATAGAAGTAAATTGTAATGTTGTTTAAATTTCTATTCTCTATCTGAATCATGAAAGAAAGATTTTGGGTTTAGTGGCCCTTTAAGGGTTTAGACTGAGGTTTAACGTTAACCTTAAAGTAGTGCCATTGGTCCATTTTCTTTGCTTTATTTTTTTGTTTATCCCATTACTCTGTGGTATGTCTATGGCATAAAAATTGTATAGTGGCTGTGCAGGATTATAATATGCACCGTATGTGCACTTTTGCTCACATTACATTTACACCAGCAGTGTAGAACAAGGGATACCGTACAGGAATATCCTGATAATTTCATCTCCCCATATTCATTCTGAAAGTTACCAGATCGTATTAGACTGCAACACACATACCCTTAAAGGGACATTACATGGCAGGGTACAGTAGCATGGTTACTGCCCTTATATGACTGCAGCTTTCTTCAAAGCTATTCTCTTATTGTAACCCTTTAAAAGTGCTGGTTAGTAACTTTATGCATCTTCATATTGGGCACTAGCACCTTGGAATTTAAAGGGACAGTAAAGTCAAAATTAAACTTACATATTGGACATAGCATAGCTTTTTTAACAATTCCCAATTAATTTCTATCGTCAATTTTGCATAGTTCTCTTGGCATCCTATGTGCGCATGTGTCTTTAGCTATCTAGCAGCATTTGCGCATGATGAGGAATCCTTGTCATGCGCATCAAAATGGTTAAGCAAATATCCAATGTATTTCTGGTATATAATTTGCTTTGTTCTCTTGGTTTCCGTTGTTAAAAAGCATACTTAGATAGGCTCAGAAGCAGCAATTCACTAATGGGAGATAACAGCAGATTGGGGGATGCA
>NC_069504.1:168740689-168838189 GCF_027579735.1 Bombina bombina | reverse complement strand
GGTTTATAATGCTGTTTAGCAAATGTTTTTGTTCATTTAACTTCGTTTAATTATATATTCTGTGTTGTGTGATTATTTCATTATGCTTATAATGCCGTTTAGCATTTAAAGTCTTCATTTCAAAGCTTTAAAAATAATGTATTAGGTGTTACTTATGACAATTTTGAGAGGGGCCTGGAACCGATCTCCCTCACTTCCCATTGACTTACATTATAAACTGGGTTTCAATTTACAACGGTTTCGATTTACAACCATTCCTTCTGGAACCTAACCCTGGCGTAAACTGAGGGTTATATATATATATATATCTCTATCTCTCTCCACACATACATACTGTATATATGTGTTTATAAAGGAACAATTATAGCGAAAATAGTGAAACACATTAGCCAGCAAGTTATCTTATCACAGCAATAAAAAGCTCAATTAGCTAAGTATTACTATGCTTCCGAATCACCTATAACAGCTTATGAGATTATGTTTATTGCCAGAGGTACAGACAGAAGCGTTCCTGAAATATATTGTAAAAAAACAGCATTGCTGTTGCAACCTTCCTGCATAATGTGCCTGCTTATCTCTTAACCAGTAGTTTTACTAGCAACACAAACGTAATTCATGTTAAACCACATGGAAGCTTGAGTCCTATCAAAGGCCTCCAAATACTAATAATTTGATATAAGGAAATTCACTAGAGTACCACTGAAAACAAAGACCATCATCTTGTTACTTACCTTGGATTTGATTTGTTAAAAACACGAAGGACAATACAAGACCGAGGTCACCTGACCCAGTACCAGACCTAGCCCGGTATCGACAGGGGCACGGGAGCAAGGGAAATGCTATTTACAGAACTTTACAGGCTTTAGAACGTCAGTCAGGCTTCAGCCAATCAGTCGTTCCAGTCGGGCACAGCCTTCTATACCAGCTAATAGGAGACAGGGTAAGCAGTGACACGTGCTGTGTAGAGGGGGCGTTGCCTGCATCTGCAATAGGGGGAGGTCTAAGAAGATTGGGCTACAGGCAGGTGGTGCACCCTCTGCTTCTCAGCAACTAGTAGTGGTTACATTGTTCTGCCGCTGATTCTAAATTCTATTCTAAAATATAATTGTAGCCTTCTCAGGCAATCTAAATTAAAGGATATTATTAATTTTCTTCCAGTGTGTGTATAAATATATATATATTTATTAGCATTAATATATGATACTTGCGAAAAAATACTTAACAATATTTTAATGTATTTTAATTTAATATTTATATATATATATATAAATAATGTGTGTTGGTGTAGCAATACTTGTAATGAAGGAAAGAATGTGTGTACCTGCTGGCAATCGGTGTAGTACTCTTGCTCAGCTTGTGAAAGAGAATTAAAGGGACATTAAACACCTTGTATTTACAAGACATGTCTATTCTGTTATGCTGCTATAGAACCAATTCTTAAAGGGATAGTCTTGTCAAAATTAAACTTTCATTATTCAGATAGTGCATGCAATTTAAAGCAACTTTCTAATTTACTCCACTTATCAATTTTTCTTTGATCTCTTGGTATCTTTATTTGAAAAAGCAAGAATGTAAGCTTAGGAGCCGGCCCATTTTTGGTTAAGAAGAACCCTGGGTAGCGTTTGCTGATTGGTATCTACAGTTAGCCACCAATTAGCAATCAGCAAGCGCTACCCAGGTGCTGAACCAAAAATGGGCCGGCTCCTAGGTTTAAAAGGACACTGAACTCAAATTTTTTCTTTCATGATTCAGGTAGAGCATGACATTTTAATCAACTTTTTAATATACTCCTATTATCAAATTTTCTTCGTTCTCTTGCTATCTTTATTTTAAAAGCAGGACTGTAAATCTTAGCAGCCAGACCATTTTAGGTTCAGTACCATGGATAGTGCTTGCTTATTGGAGGCTTACATTTACCCACCAATAAGCAAGCATAACCCAGGTTCTCAAACAAAAATGGGTCGGCTCCTATGCATCACATTCCTGCTTTTTAAATAAAGATAGCAAGAGAACGAAGAAAATTTGATAATAGGAGTAAATAAGAAAGTTGCTTAAAATTGCATGCTCTATCTGAATCATTAAAGAAAAAAATTGGGTTTAGTGTCCCTTTTAAATTCTTGCTTTCTTTCATGTAATTAGCAAGAGTCCATGAGCTAGTGACGTATGGGATATACATTCCTACCAGGAGGGGCAAAGTTTCCCAAACCTCAAAATGCCTATAAATACACCCCTCACCACACCCACAAATCAGTTTTACAAACTTTGCCTCCTATGGAGGTGGTGAAGTAAGTTTGTGCTAGATTCTACGTTGATATGCGCTCCGCAGCAGGTTGGAGTCCGGTTTTCCTCTCAGCGTGCAGTGAATGTCAGAGGGATGTGAGGAGAGTATTGCCTATTTGAATTCAATTATCTCCTTCTACGGGGTCTATTTCATAGGTTCTCCGTTATCGGTCGTAGAGATTCATCTCTTACCTCCCTTTTCAGATCGACGATATACTCTTATATATATATACCATTACCTCTGCTGATTTTCGTTTCAGTACTGGTTTGGCTTTCTACAACATGTAGATGAGTGTCCTGGGGTAAGTAAGTCTTATTTTCTGTGACACTCTAAGCTATGGTTGGGCACTTTTATATAAAGTTCTAAATATATGTATTCAAACATTTATTTGCCTTGACTCAGGATGTTCAACATTCCTTATTTCAGACAGTCAGTTTCATATTTGGGATAATGCATATGAATAAATCAATTTTTTTCTTACCTTAAAAATTTGACTTTTTCCCTGTGGGCTGTTAGGCTCGCGGGGGCTGAAAATGCTTCATTTTATTGCGTCATTCTTGGCGCAGACTTTTTTGGCGCAAAATTTTTTTTTCTGTTTCTGGCGTCATACGTGTCGCCGGAAGTTGCGTCATTTTTGACGTTCTTTTGCGCCAAAAGTGTTGGCGTTCCGGATGTGGCGTCATTTTTGGCGCCAAAAGCATTTAGGCGCCAAATAATGTGGGCGTCATTTTTGGCGCTAAAAAAATATGGGCGTCACTATTGTCTCCACATTATTTAAGTCTCATTTTTTATTGCTTCTGGTTGCTAGAAGCTTGTTCACTGGCATTTTTTTCCCATTCCTGAAACTGTCATTTAAGGAATTTGATCAATTTTGCTTTATATGTTGTTTTTTCTATTACATATTGCAAGATGTCCCACGTTGAAACTGAGTCAGAAGATACTTCTGGAAAATCGCTGCCTGGGGCTGGAGCTACCAAAGCTAAGTGTATCTACTGTAAACTTATGGTATCTGTTCCTCCAGCTGTTGTTTGTACTGTTTTGTCATGACAAACTTGTTAATGCAGATAATATTTCCTTTAGTACTGTTACATTACCTGTTGCTGTTCTGTCAACATCTAATACTCAGAGTGTTCCTGATAACATAAGAGATTTTGTTTCTAAATCCATTAAGAAGGCTATGTCTGTTATTCCTCCTTCTAGTAAACGTAAAAAGTCTTTTAAAACTTCTCATTTTTCAGATGAATTTTTAAATGAACATCATCATTCTGATTCTGATAATGGTTCTTCTGGTTCAGAGGATTCTGTCTCAGAGGTTGATGCTGATAAATCTTCATATTTATTTAAAATGGAATTTATTCGTTCTTTACTTAAAGAAGTCCTAATTGCATTAGAAATTGAGGATTCTGGTCCTCTTGATACTAAATCTAAACGTTTAGATAAGGTTTTTAAATCTCCTGTAGTTATTCCAGAAGTTTTTCCTGTCCCTAGTGCTATTTCTGAAGTAATTTCCAGGGAATGGAATAATTTGGGTAATTCATTTACTCCTTCTAAACGTTTTAAGCAATTATATCCTGTGCCATCTGACAGATTAGAGTTTTGGGACAAAATCCCTAAAGTTGATGGGGCTGTCTCTACTCTTGTTAAGCGTACTACTACTCCTACGGCAGATGGTACTTCCTTTAAGGATCCTTTAGATAGGAAAATTGAATCCTTTCTAAGAAAAGCTTACTTGTGTTCAGGTAATCTTCTTAGACCTGCTATATCTTTAGCGGATGTTGCTGCAGCTTCATCTTTTGGTTAGAAGCTTTAGCGCAACAAGTAACAGATCATAATTCTCATAGCATTTTTATTCTTCTTCAACATGCTAATAATTTTATTTGTGATGCCATCTTTGATATCATTAGAGTTGACGTCAGGTATATGTCTCTAGCTATTTTAGCTAGAAGAGCTTTATGGCTTAAAACTTGGAATGCTGATCTGTCTTCTAAGTCTACTCTGCTTTCCCTTTCTTTCCAGGGTAATAATCGTTTTCGTTCCTTTCGTCACAACAAGGAACAAAAACCTGATCCTTCATCCTCAGGAGCGGTATCAGTTTGGAAACCATCTCCAGTCTGGAATAAATCCAAGCCTTTTAGAAAATCAAAGCCAGCTCCTAAGTCCACATGAAGGTGCGGCCCTCATTCCAGCTCAGCTGGTAGGGGGCAGATTACGTTTTTTCAAAGAAATTGGATCAATTCCGTTCACAATCTTTGGATTCAGAACATTGTTTCAGAAGGGTACAGAATTGGCTTCAAGATAAGGCCTCCTGCAAAGAGATTTTTTCTTTCCCGTGTCCCAGTAAACCCAGCGAAGGCTCAAGCATTTCTGAAATGTGTTTCAGATCTAGAGTTGACTGGAGTAATTATGCCAGTTCCAGTTCTGGAACAGGGACTGGGGTTTTATTCAAATCTCTTCATTGTACCAAAGAAGGAAAATTCCTTCAGACCAGTTCTGGATCTAAAAATATTGAATCGTTATGTAAGGATACCAACATTCAAAATGGTAACTGTAAGGACTATCCTGCCTTTTTGTTCAGCAAGGGCATTATGTGTTTACAATAGATTTACAGGATGCATATCTGCATATTCCGATTCATCCAGATCACTATCAGTTTCTGAGATTCTCTTTCCTAGACAAGCATTACCAGTTTGTGGCTCTGCCGTTTGGCCTAGATACAGCTCCAAGAATTTTTACGAAGGTTCTCGGTGCCCTTCTGTCTGTAATCAGAGAACAGGGTATTGTGGTATTCCTTATTTGGACGATATCTTGGTACTTGCTCAGTCTTCACATTTAGCAGAATCTCATACGAATCGACTTGTGTTGTTTCTTCAACATCATGGTTGGAGGATCAATTTACCAAAAAGTTCATTGATTCCTCAGACTCAGGTAACCTTTTTAGGTTTTCAGATAGATTCAGTGTCCATGACTCTATCTTTGACAGACAAGAGACGTCTAAAATTGATATCAGCTTGTCGAAACCTTCAGTCACAATCTTTCCCTTCGGTAGCCTTATGCATGGAAATTCTAGGTCTTATGACTGCGGCATCGGACGCGATCCCCTTTGCTCGTTTTCACATGCGGCCTCTTCAGCTCTGTATGCTGAACCAGTGGTGCAGGGATCACACAAAGATATCTCAATTAATATCTTTAAAACCGATTGTACGACACTCTCTGACGTGGTGGACAGATCACCATCGTTTAGTTCAGGGGGCTTCTTTTGTTCTTCCGACCTGGTCTGTAATTTCAACAGATGCAAGCCTTACAGGTTGGGGAGCTGTGTGGGGGTCTCTGACAGCACAAGGGGTTTGGGAATCTCAGGAGGTGAGATTACCGATCAATATTTTGGAACTCCGTGCAATTTTCAGAGCTCTTCAGTCTTGGCCTCTTCTAAAGAGAGAATCGTTCATTTGTTTTGAGACAGACAATGTCACAACTGTGGCATACATCAATCATCAAGGAGGGACTCACAGTCCTCTGGCTATGAATGAAGTATCTCGAATTCTGGTATGGGCGGAATCCAGCTCCTGTCTAGTTTCTGCGGTTCTTATCCCAGGTATAGACAATTGGGAAGCGGATTATCTCAGTCGCCAAACGTTACATCCGGGCGAATGGTCTCTTCACCCAGAGGTATTTTTTCAGATTGTTCAAATGTGGGGACTTCCAGAAATAGATTTGATGGCCTCTCATCTAAACAAGAAACTTCCCAGGTATCTGTCCAGATCCAGGGATCCTCAAGCGGTAGCAGTGGATGCATTGTCACTTCCTTGGAAGTATCATCCTGTCTATATCTTTCCGCCTCTAGTTTCTTCTTCCAAGAGTAATCTCCAAAATTCTGAAGGAATGCTCGTTTGTTCTGCTGGTAGCTCCAGCATGGCCTCACAGTTTTTGGTATGCGGATCTTGTCCGGATGGCCTCTTGCCAACCGTGGTCTCTTCCGTTAAGGCCAGACCTTCTGTCGCAAGGTCCTTTTTTCCATCAGGATCTCAAATCCTTAAATTTAAAGGTATGGAGATTGAACGCTTGATTCTTAGTCAAAGAGGTTTCTCTGACCCTGTGATTAATACTATGTTACAGGCTCGTAAATCTGTATCTAGGGAGATATATTATAGAGTCTGGAAGACTTATATTTCTTGGTGTCTTTCTCATCATTTTTCCTGGCATTCTTTTAGAATTCCGAGAATTTTACAGTTTCTTCAGGATGGTTTGGATAAAGGTTTGTCTGCAAGTTCCTTGAAAGGACAAATCTCTGCTCTTTCAGTTCTTTTTCACAGAAAGATTGCTAATCTTCCTGATATTCATTGTTTTGTACAAGCTTTGGTTCATATAAAACCTGTCATTAAGTCAATTTCTCCTCCTTGGAGTTTGATTTTGGTTCTGAGGGCTCTTCAAGCTCCTCCGTTTGAACCTATGCATTCATTGGACATTAAATAACTTTCTTGGAAAGTTTTGTTCCTTTTTGCCATCTCTTCTGCCAGAAGAGTTTCTGAATTATCTGCTCTTTCTTGTGAGTCTCCTTTTCTGATTTTTCACCAGGATAAGGCGGTGTTGCGAACTTCTTTTAAATTTTTACCTAACGTTGTGAATTCCAACAACATTAGTAGATAAATTGTGGTTCCTTCATTATGTCCTAATCCTAAGAATTCTAAGGAGAAATCATTGCATTCTTTGGATGTAGTTAGAGCTTTGAAATATTATGTTGAAGCTACTAAGAATTTCCGAAAGACTTCTAGTCTATTTGTTATCTTTTCCGGTTCTAGGAAAGGTCAGAAGGCCTCTGCCATTTCTTTGGCATCTTGGTTGAAATCTTTAATTCATCATGCTTATGTCGAGTCGGGTAAAACTCTGCCTCAAAGGATTACAGCTCATTCTACTAGGTCAGTTTCTACTTCCTGGGCGTTTAGGAATGAAGCTTCGGTTGATCAGATTTGCAAAGCAGCAACTTGGTCTTCTTTGCATACTTTTACTAAATTCTACCATTTTGATGTGTTTTCTTCTTCTGAAGCTGTCTTTGGTAGAAAAGTACTTCAGGCAGCGGTTTCAGTTTGAATCTTCTGCTTATATTTTCAGTTTTTTTTCTTTATAAGATTTAAACTTTATTTTTGGGTGTGGATTTTTTTCAGCGGAATTGGCTGTCTTTATTTTATCCCTCCCTCTCTAGTGACTCTTGCGTGGAAGATCCACATCTTGGGTAGTCATTATCCCATACGTCACTAGCTCATGGACTCTTGCTAATTACATGAAAGAAAACATAATTTATGTAAGAACTTACCTGATAAATTCATTTCTTTCATATTAGCAAGAGTCCATGAGGCCCACCCTTTTTTTGTGGTGGTTATGATTTTTTTATTTAAAGCACAATTATTCCAATTCCTTATATTTATGCTTCGCACTTTTTTCTTATCACCCCACTTCTTGGCTATTCGTTAAACTGATTTGTGGGTATGGTGAGGGATGTATTTATAGGCATTTTGAGGTTTGGGAAACTTTGCCCCTCCTGGTAGGAATGTATATCCCATACGTCACTAGCTCATGGACTCTTGCTAATATGAAAGAAATGAATTTATCAGGTAAGTTCTTACATAAATTATGTTTTTTCTAATAAAAATACCAAGAGAATGAAGAAAATTGATAATTGTAATAAATTATAAAGTTGCTTAAATTGCATGCTCTATATGAATCATGAAAGTTTAATTTTGACTAGACTATCCCTTTAACTCTTTTTATACTAATTAACATATATTATAAGTAACTAAACTACACCCATCATTTGCCTTACTTAGAGGACCCAGTCTGGTAACCACTGTGATAATTTTAGTATAAAGTACATTTTGTTGCTCTTGTTATCTCATAAAGACATTTAGGGACAGCTATGCAGCAGAGTTAGCCTTGAGAAGTCCGCATGGTACATTCTGAGAATTAGAAATGGTACAATTTTCAGAGTTAAATTACATGAAAAGGGGGCAAAAAGTAATGAAAATATATTGCAAAGTTGTGTCATTACAAATAGTGATGTCGCGAATAGTTCACAGGTGAATAGTTCCCGTCGAACATAGCTTGTTTTCGTTCGCCGCGGCAGGCGAAAATATGCGATGTTCGATCCGCCCCCTATTCATCATCATTGAGTAAACTTTGACCCTGTATCTCACAGTCTGCAGACACATTTCAGCCAATCAGCAGCAGACACTCCCTCCCAGACCCTCCCAGCTCCTGGACAGCAGCCATTTTAGATTCATTCTGATCCTGCATTCTTAGTGAGAGGAGGGATAGTGTAGCTGCTGCTGATTTTATAGGGAAATTGATAGCTAGGCTAGTGTATTCAGTGTCCACTACAGTCCTGAAGGACTCATCTGATCTCTGCTGTAAGGACAGCACCCCAAAAAGCCCTTTTTAGGGCTAGAACATCTTTTTTTTTTTTTTTGGCCTGTGTAATTTTGACTGTGAAACATCAGTCTGCTAGTGTAATCTAATTGCAGTTGCCTGCCTGCAGTGCCACCACTCATATCTGTTGTAACAGTAGTGTAAATTTTGTAAAAAAAAACTATTTTGACTGTGAAACATCAGTCTGCTAGTGTAATCTATAAGCAGTTGCCTGCCTGCAAGCGTGTGTGCCAGGCCCACTTGCTAAGTGCCACCACTCATATCTGTTGTAACAGTAGTGTAAATTTTGTAAAAAAAAACTTTTTTGACTGTGAAACCTCAGTTTGCTAGTGAAATCTAATTTGCGTTGCCTGCCTGCCAGCGTGTGTGCAAGGCCCACTTGCCAACTAGTGCCCCCACTCATATCTGTTGTAACAGTAGTGTAAATGTAAAAAAAAAATTTTGACTATGAAACATCAGTCTGCTAGTGTAATCTAATAGCAGTTGCCTGCCTGCCAGCGTGTGTGCCAGGCCCACTTGCCAACTAGTGCCACCACTCATATCTGTTGTAACAGTAGTGTAAATTTAAAAAAAAAAAAACTTTTTTGACTGTGAAACATCAGTCTGCTAGTGTAATCTAATACCAGTTGCCTGCCTGCCTGCCAGCGTGTGTGCCAGGCCCACTCGCCAACTAGTGCCACCACACTACCTGAACGATATAACATCATACCTGATGTTTTAAAGCACGTTATTCCAAACAATTTAGGAATTTTAGGTGATTTATGCCCTTTATGGCTTAAAAACAGACTCTGCATCAACTATGTAATTTTCCATGGTAGTTTTGCCATGGATCCCCCTCCGGCATGCCACAGTCCAGGTGTTAGTCCCTTTGAAACAACTTTTCCATCACTTTTGTGGCCAGAAAGAGTCCCTGTGGGTTTTAAAATTTGCCTGCCTATTGAAGTCAATGGCGGTTCGCCCGTTCGCAAACTTTTGCGGAAGTTCGCGTTCGCTGTTTGCGAACGCAAAATTTTAGGTTCGCGACATCACTAATTACAAATAACTAAACATTTTATATAAAAATCCCAAGGTGTTTTCTGTACCTTTTTAAATAGGAAATATCAGTTTTTCATGATACACAGAAAAAAAGGTGTTTTGTGTATTTTATCTTTAGGTTAACTGTTATGTATGGGGGGAAAAAGAAGAAGAAATATACAGGGAGTGCAGAATTATTAGGCAAGTTGTATTTTTGAGGATTAATTTTATTATTGAACAACAACCATGTTCTCAATGAACCCAAAAAACTCATTAATATCAAAGCTGAATAGTTTTGGAAGTAGTTTTTAGTTTGTTTTTAGTTATAGCTATTTTAGGGGGATATCTGTGTGTGCAGGTGACTATTACTGTGCATAATTATTAGGCAACTTAACAAAAAACAAATATATACCCATTTCAATTATTTATTTTTACCAGTGAAACCAATATAACATCTCAACATTCACAAATATACATTTCTGACATTCAAAAACAAAACAAAAACAAATCAGTGACCAATATAGCCACCTTTCTTTGCAAGGACACTCAAAAGCCTGCCATCCATGGATTCTGTCAGTGTTTTGATCTGTTCACCATCAACATTGCGTGCAGCAGCAACCACAGCCTCCCAGACACTGTTCAGAGAGGTGTACTGTTTTCCCTCCTTGTAAATCTCACATTTGATGATGGACCACAGGTTCTCAATAGGGTTCAGATCAGGTGAACAAGGAGGCCATGTCATTAGATTTTCTTCTTTTATACCCTTTCTTGCCAGCCACGCTGTGGAGTAGTTGGACGCGTGTGATGGAGCATTGTCCTGCATGAAAATCATGTTTTTCTTGAAGGATGCAGACTTCTTCCTGTACCACTGCTTGAAGAAGGTGTCTTCCAGAAACTGGCAGTAGGACTGGGATTTGAGCTTGACTCCATCCTCAACCCGAAAAGGCCCCACAAGCTCATCTTTGATGATACCAGCCCAAACCAGTACTCCACCTCCACCTTGCTGGCGTCTGAGTCAGACTGGAGCTCTCTGCCCTTTACCAATCCAGCCACGGGCCCATCCATCTGGCCCATCAAGACTCTCATTTCATCAGTCCATAAAACCTTAGAAAAATCAGTCTTGAGATATTTCTTGGCCCAGTCTTGACGTCTCAGCTTGTGTGTCTTGTTCAGTGGTGGTCGTCTTTCAGCCTTTCTTATCTTGGCCATGTCTCTGAGTATTGCACACCTTGTGCTTTTGGGCACTCCAGTGATGTTGCAGCTCTGAAATATGGCCAAACTGGTGGCAAGTGGCATCTTGGCAGCTGCACGCTTGACTTTTCTCAGTTCATGGGCAGTTATTTTGCGCCTTGGTTTTTCCACACGCTTCTTGCGACCCTGTTGACTATTTTGAATGAAACGCTTGATTGTTCGATGATCACGCTTCAGAAGCTTTGCAATTTTAAGAGTGCTGCATCCCTTTGCAAGATATCTCACTATTTTTGACTTTTCTGAGCCTGTCAAGTCCTTCTTTTGACCCATTTTGCCAAAAGGAAAGGAAGTTGCCTAATAATTATGCACACCTGATATAGGGTGTTGATGTCATTAGACCACACCCCTTCTCATTACAGAGATGCACATCACCTAATATGCTTAATTGGTAGTAGGCTTTCGAGCCTATACAGCTTGGAGTAAGACAACATGCATAAAGAGGATGATGTTGTCAAAATACTCATTTGCCTAATAATTCTGCACTCCCTGTACTTTATTTCACCCACTTTTCCTATAAGGTAACTCTAAACATGTTCCGTTTTTCATTGTGTGCAGAGGCTGAAGTTCACCCTGCAGGATCCTTAACCTCAACTTCTTGAACTTGCTGCATGCTGCATGCGGCACATTGATAGTTTGATCAGTGCAGGATGCTTTTCAAATGGTATGATTGCAAATTTTGCTTACAAATTACTATTTTAAATATTTTTATTTGTACAGAACTATTTTTCAATGCAGTGCATAATAGCCAATGTATAACTGATGCATACATTAAAGCTACTTTAAAGGCACACTAAACACAAATTGTAAACTACATGATTATAAACCTATATATACTGTATACATTTTGCATTGAAAACTGCAGCTTTATTTTGTCAAATGATTACATTGTATTGTGTTTACTGTTTTCCCTGTCCGTCCGTCCACCCAGAACAAAAGTACCCCTGCTAACCAATCACAAACTAATATTCAGAAATAGCACAACCTCTGTTTGCATATGTGCAGACTGGGGTAGCCTGCCCGCTTGTATTCCCTTAAAGAGATACTTGTGACGTGAGTCACCAAGATCTGAGGGCATGTTATGGAACATTCTTTGGGCAGGGGGTACATGGGCTTAAGGATACCCAGAGACTGCATGGAAATGTGGAATTTATATACTGGACACCCCATGTACTTTCATAACTCGGTCTTATGTCCACGTCACCCTGTATCCATAAATACAGGATGGGTACAGGGTGTGAGTGCCCCTTGTGGGAGCAATTGTGACTGTTTAAACAAAGTGGGCATAAAGGACTTAATCGTTAATAAGAGCTGTTTTATAATTTGTAAAAGATGTATTTTATTTACATTTCAAATCTGATTGTGTCTCAGGAATCTGTCTGGGTAAACTGGTTGTGTTCCTGTGTGAATATGTTAACTAGACTGCCCAAAATCAGACTGTCTAAATAAACTTTCTTCCCCAGTTAATTAACTTGATATGTTAATCTGTTTTACCTGTGAATAGACAATGGTTAGAGGTTTGATGTATTGTTCATATGTTTGCTTTACTGTTTAACCAATTCCCTCTCTAACCTGAAGCTCTGTGATTCTGGAATGCCAGGGTGTATAAATATGTGTGCTGCTTTTAAATAAAGTGTTCATTTTGTGTTCAGACCACTGAGTGTTGTCTCAGTTCTGTTCACCTCTATAACTTTAGACTGCGGTCAAAGGGAGATACCAGGAGCTATTGCTCTGGATAAATGGATGTCCAGGACAACGGAAGCATTCTGATGGAGGTACTCATTCGGGTACCAGGTACCAGGCGGTCCGTCACATTTGGTGGCAAGCAGTGGGATTGATTTCTTGTCCTGCTAACAGAGGAGGAGCGGCACCTTCACCCGCAGCTATGGAAGCGGAGCTCCTATGGCGAATGCAGCAAGTGCTGACCCACCTTGACAAACCTGTTTCTGCACAGGACAAGCTAGGATGGAGGGATGTGCTGCCTAGCTATCAGTCCCTTAGCAGCACTTCAAAGATGTGTCAACAGCAGGCAGTGAAGGATCGCAGCCAGACTATAATGGAAGAAGCAGAGGAAAAATTCCACAACAGAGTGCAGAGAAGGTTGTCAATCTATGGAGCCAACCCATTCGAAGCAGCAGTCCGGGTAATGAACACCGAGGTGGTGAATCAGATCACCAGGTATCGGAATATTTGGACGGCTGAGATGCTGGGATCAGATACCTCTAAATGGGAAGTTCTAATATGGGACTTTGAGCGGCAAGTCAAAGTCGCCCTAGCTGTGCTAGGAGGGCCAGTTCCAGAGGAGAAGTGCCTAGAATCTCGAGGATCGGTACAGAGCGTCATATGGGTTTGCAAACAGGTGGCCGTCAAGGGCAGAAATGCACTATTCACCGGAAGGTGATGACTTTTTGGCGACCCTGCTTATTATGGGAAGCATTTAAGGAGAAAGTTGACTTTGGCAGTCCCGAGGGATATCAATTCTAGGACATTCAAAGCAAGAGGCAGGAGCTATTACAGCCATCGGAAGCACTTGCCTTAGAGCCTGACCTGACATGGCTTATCTATCAGGAATGGTACCTTGAGGTGGATTACCTAGAACTGCTGGAAAGT
This sequence comes from Bombina bombina, assembly GCF_027579735.1. Taxonomy (NCBI): domain Eukaryota; kingdom Metazoa; phylum Chordata; class Amphibia; order Anura; family Bombinatoridae; genus Bombina; species Bombina bombina. The sequence goes on along the minus strand of NC_069504.1, from coordinate 168,824,619 downwards.
GGTACTTTACTTACTTCAATGGCAGCGGATCTAGTGGACTTAATATCCACGGATGTTGGTCCGGGAGGTGTGGATGAGACAGTGGTATCCACATGTGGAGTGCAGGGATACAGGGAAGTCGGCCCAGATCCCCCAACCCCCTGGTATGGGGGCCCTAGTCACCCTGTTATCTCCCCAGCTGGACCCAGAGATTGTGGATTTAATTTACTTTTCTTCTGAGATGTCAGATGCGGATTACCCAGCAGAAGAGCAGGCAACAGGGCAGAGTGCTGTTGGCCTCTGCCCATCCCTAACCGGCGCCCCAGAAAACAGGAATGACAGCCTCACGCTGGCAGAGGTACCGGAGGAGCATGCAGAAATCCCGGCGGAAGAGCAAGCAATGGGAGATTCCTATCCAGTACTAGTGGATGGGACTACAGTCTCCACCTGTATTCTCCAGGGATACGGGGCAGTTGGCCCAGATCCACAACAGCATGTTGGAGTGAGCCCAGCCACCCTGTCTTCTCTCCAGCGACTGAAAGGACTCCAGGGAGAAGGGACAGTCGGCACTTCTCCCCAGCAGCGGGTCTGTTCTATGAGAGAGGCAGAGGTCGGCCGGTTGAGTGATGCTCTGTTTGGGACAGTTTGTTTGGGGTACTGTGTGGATACGGGCATTGGGGAAATGGATCTACGGACTAACTTTGAAGTTAACCCATATGGGGTCTCCTCCTGTGTTAGTCTCCTTCCGAAGGGGGAGATATGTTATGGAACATTCTTTGGGCAGGGGGTACATGGGCTTAAGGATACCCAGAGACTGCATGGAAATGTGGAATTTTATATTCTGGACACCCCATGTACTTTCATAAATCTGTCTTATGTCCACGTCACCCTGTATACATAAATACATTATGGGTACAGGGTGTGATTGCCTATTGTGCAAGCAATTGTGACTGTATAAACCAAGTGGGCATAAAGGAATTGATAGTTAATAAGAGCTGTTTTATATATTGTAATAAGATGTATTTTATTTAAATTTCAGATCTGATTGTGTCTCAGGAGTCTGTCTGGGTAAACTGATTGTGTTCATGTTTTTTTGTGTTATTATGAGTGTAACTTTACTCTTAAATGTATTTTTGATGTGTTTTGTGACACCTTTTTGTTTGGCAAAACAGTTAACCAGAGCTCTTGAGGTTGCGATATCCTGACGCAACTTAATTTCAATTGTGCACAAGCCATAAGGTAATACACACACTACATCCACGCACACAAACTGCTACAATAAACCCCTTATCGGTAGCTCACCACTCATAATTTGTCCCTAAGAGTTTGCTGCACTGTATAATGGTGATGAAGATATGTAGACTGAAACTAAGCGTCTTTAATTAAAAAAACAAAAAAACAGAGATAAAACATTTATTTTTATATTGTACAAGAAGGCTGTAAATCAAGTAGGAATATTATATGAGGCTGCATAATGCCTAACATTTCAGATAGTGTGGAAAGATGAGAAAAAAAGATGAGAAACCAATTTAGTCTCTTCATTAATGTGATAGTAAATGTGTGCACTATTGAACTAATACAGGTACAAATCCCCAAATCCGGAATTCCGAAATCCGAACTTATTCAAAAATCCAAACTTTAATATTAAAAATAAAAGGTATACAAAATTAAATTTCCCCACATTCTTCTCTGCCTGTGTCTTTATTTTGTGTTCTAAAATGCAAATTGTCTATATTTATTTAAAACAACAACTGTTACCTTTCTGATTGCAGTACTGTACTATCTTTCTGAGGGTACTATACAAAAATGTTAAAAAATATATAACACTACCTTTAGGTTACATGTATAAGTTGTATTATGACATGTAAATATTACCTAAATGACATAAGATATTGTTGTTTACATTTGGTCCCATCACCTCTCCAAACTGTCCCATTTTACAAATTTAAATATTGCAAACTCAAGTATTCCTAAATCCAAACCTTTTCCGGTCCCAAGCAGTTATCTTCATGTAATTTAAATAAACATTTTATTTTAGTATTCATTTCATTGGTGAACTCTTAATTTGTATGCACCAAACTAGTGTTATACATTATTCTGACCTCCCTTTTCTTTTTGTATCTCCGTCTACACCTTCAGAAGACTACTTTTTTTTCTTTTTATGCCATTTTCTTGTGGCAGCCAATCAGATATTTTTTTTAAGTGCCATACGGCATGCAATCTGATTGGCTGCTGCATGAAAACAACATAAAAATAAAAAAAGCAGTCTAGTCAAATAAAAGGGACATTGTACACTAGATTTTTCTTTGCATAAATGTTTTGTAGATGATCCATTTATATAGGCCATCTCGGAATGTTTTTTTTAACAATTTATAGTTTTGCTTATTTTTTAATAACATTGTGCTAATTTTCAGGCTCCTAACCAAGCCCCAAAGTATCAGATGTATACGCTGATTTACAGACTACTGCTGGCTCCTGTTTGTCTAATCTGTCTTTTCATATGCGGGGAGGGGGGAGGGGAGTGTCTGCTCTTCCTGGTTTCCCAGGCCCTTTCACTGGGTGTCCCAGCCTAACCTCAACAACAGTGCTAAACTGGGAACTTCTAAGTAAGTTTTTAAAAGGTTATGTACTGGATTTTTACATCAGTATCTGTGCATTTTCTTATTTATAGCAGTGTCTTTATGCACTTATATAAAAATTGATGTATACTGTCCCTTTAATGTGTATAGCTTTCATTTGGCAAATAAAAGGTAAGAATTTATCAATTAACCTTTTTACAAAATCTAACATTTATTTAAATGCTCAGGCTTTGACTAGACAGCGTGCCCAGATGCACTTAGAAAAAAAAACAGACCCGCTCAGTAGAGCAAGGAGCGGCGATCTGTAAAATTGTAAGTTATAACAAAAAATTTGCAGCAATATTTTGATGTAGAAAGTTAGCGCTAAGATAATGTTATATAATTCTGCACTATGTGCAGAATTATATAACATTATTTTTAAGGTTTACTGTCCCTTTAAGGTGATACAAATTGCAGTGTCAGATATAGGTATAGTTAACATGAAGCTGCAATTCACTGCTTATTTGATAGTATCTTGCGAGTGCATTGTAAAATAGTCCAGGGGCAGTGACTGGTAGGGATACACATACTGCAGGGAGGAACAGGAATAGTGCTCGCTAGGATCACTATTCGTGTGCTACCAGGGGTGAAATTCATGTTCCCCTCGGCAAACCCTGCAGCATGTGTAACTCATAAGTGTCCAGGAAAATATGGCCAAGGTGGCAACGCTAGTGGTGGGGCATATAATTAGATCACCTGCTCTTTTCAGAAGAGCACTGGAGGCTAAGCTGAACACTCTTCAAAACACAGAATTTACATGATTTGTTTTATTAAAGTTTATCATTTTTGCATTAGTGACATGAGCTTACTATATATGTATCTCTAGCAAAGGTTAAACACATAGGTAAAATTCCATTTAAGAGCTGCAACGTTATGTGTGTGTATTAAGCTTGAGTCATTAAAGGGACACTTAGGTAAAATTTAATTTTCATAATTCAGATAGAACATGCAATTATAAACAACTTTTCAATTTACTTCCATTAAAAAAATATATTACACTTTTTGAGACACCAGCTCCTGCTGAGCATGTGCAAGAATGTGATTAGCTGATGACTGTCACATGGTATAAGGGGGTGGAAATACACATAACTTTCACATTTGTTAGAAAAAAATTCAGTACTCATTTGAAGTTTAGACTAAGTGCTATTGCATTGTTTTGTTATCAGGCATTTGTTGATTTAGCAAATCTGCTGTGTTTACTGGTCCTTTAATGTAAAAATGATACGCGCTTACAAATTAGAGCATGTCTTTTTTTTATTAGAATCTCTCTTTAAGGTTTACTGTCCCTTTAATTGTCTGGGGAAAAAAACTACTATAAACATTTGCTATGTAAGCAGAAACACGATTATACTCACACTGGCCTATTAGGTTCTTTTCAGGACCTCAAACCACCATTTGGTGTTGCTACCAAACCTTGTTCACTATGTATTGAATAACAACCCCTCCAGTGCTAGATTCTCTCCCAAAGGAAGGTTATTTTTTTTTAACTAGGGGTTTAGACATTGGGTTAAAGGCAAATTAAACACTAAATAAATTTATAAGCATAGTATGGAGGTTATTCCCCACCTCCTTCTAGTTAAGATTACCGCTATGATGAGATCTATCTTTCACTACATTTTAGTGCTGACCGGTTTGCACGTGTGCAGCCACTCTTCTTCAGTTACCTGCGGTGTAACCTAGGTTTCATAATAGCAGCACCCATGATTAGAAGGACGTACATGAAATCTATTCAGTGTTTTGTGTCACTTTAAGGGAACAAGTAAATTGACTTGTGTAAGAAGCAGTTTCCTAACCTCTCCACTATCTGAGAGATGGGGGACTTAAAACATTGCTGACTGATCCATTCTGGATGATTAACCAGGCACATAATTTGTTGTACCAGAGCAGGGGATGGGCCTGCCAAGGAAATTGTTGTGCAATGATAATTTTGAGTTGGGTAAACAGGTTCCCTGTCTGGGAACTTATTCACACTCTCATTCAGATATGGGACTTATGGTATTTAGGGGCTGAGTGTGGAGCTGAATTGAGTCAGGGTGAAAAAACTTTCACTTCAGCTTTCACGTCAGAGAAGGATATAAAACCCATTTTTTTTCTTTCATGATTCAGATAGAGCATTCAATTTTAAGCAGCTTTCTAATTTACTCCGATTATCAACTTTTATTCATTCTCTTTGTATCTTTATTTAAAAAGCAGGAATGTAAGCTTAGGAGCCGGTCCATTTTTGGATCAGAACCTGGGTAGTACTTGCTGATTGGTGGCTAAATGTAGCCACCAATCAGCAAGCGCTACCCAGTGGCCTGAACCAAAAATGGGCCAGCTCATAAACTTACATTCAAATAAAGTTACAAAGAGAACAACGAAAAATTGATAATAGGAGTAAATTAAAAAAATTGCTTGAAATTGCCTGCTCTATCTGAATCATGAAAGAAAAAAAAAAGTGGATTTCATATCCCTTAAAGGGACAAGACACCCACATTTTTTCTTTCATGATTCAGATAGAACATACAAATTTAAACCACATTACAATTTACTTCTATTATTTGTTTTGCTTCATTTTTTAGATATCCTTAGTTGAAGAAAAAGCAATGCACATGGGTGAGCCAATCACATGAGGCTTCTATGTGCAGCAACCAATCAGCAGCTACTAAGCATATCTAGATATGCTTTTCAGCAAAGAATATCAAGAGAATAAAACAAATTAGATAATAGAAGTAAATTAGAAAGATGTTTAAAAATGCATTCTCTTTCTCTATTTTAGGTTTAGTGGCCCTTTAAATTCACAACTGATGCAAATTTAGAGCCTTTGATTGCAAACTTTACAAAATGTCAAGGAATGTAATGGTCTATTGTCACGAACCATTTGGTTGAAACACTCTAATCATGAAATAGAGTGGATGATTTGTATATTGTATTACAGGTATCAGGAAAGACAGCAGCTGCCATGATAATACATATTAAGCCCAGTATAACAGGACACATTATATGTTCTTTTCAAAGGTGAGAGGTGAAGCTGGAGTGGCTGGAGCCACACACTCAGATGTAAGTTACTGATTTATTAATAGATAAACAATAAGATAATATTATAAAAAAAAAATACTTAGTGAAATTAAAGGAATATTGAAGTCGGTTGTTATGCATTAGAAATTATTCACATCATTACAATATATCTGCTGTGCCATTGTCATTGTGTTAGAAAAATATACATTGATTTGCAGTCCTTGAACACACCACTTTAAAAACATATATAATATATGTATATTAAACCTACAATAAGGGAAGATATTTATGATACAGGCGACAATGTAGAGACCCTGTGGGTGGAAATAAAGAGTGGGGGGAAAAATACTAAAAAAAATATTACTAGGAACATGCTACAAGCCCCCCAACATTAGTGACCTGGAGGAAACTCAACTACTAAAGCAAATAGGTAAGGCTGCTAATAACAGTGCTGTAATTATGGGAGATTTTAACTACCCTGATATAAACTGGGCCAATGAAACTAGTAATTCAGCTAAGTGGGATACATTTTTAAATGTTCTCAGGGATAACTTCTTGTCACAATTAAAGACTTTTAATTTTTAAGAAAGCAAAATTCAAAGATTTAAGAAAATCATTAAATAACATAAATTGGGACAAAGTACTCTCTAATAAAAATACAGAGGATAAATGGATAACATTTAAAACTTTGTTAAATAAATATACATATCAACAAACACCATATGGTTATAAAAATAAAAATAATAAAATCCAAGCCAATGTGGCTCAATAATAATGTGTTAAGAGAAATTAGGATAAAACGTAGGGAATTTAAATTATTCAAAGAAAATAGTACAGACTCCACATTCCATATGTATAAGGAATGTAACAAAGAGTGCAAAAAAGCAATCAAATGAGCCAAAATTGAAAATAAAAAATTAATGGAAAAGTCTAACCCTAAAAGGTTCTTTAAGTACATAAATAGCAAAAATCTAAGAAAGACAATATAGGTACATTAAAATGCGTGGAGGGTAGCATGATTAACAGTGACAGGGAGAAGGCTGAGGTACTAAACCATTTTCTTCAGTATACACAAGAGAGGAACCATTGGATGATACTTCGGAACAAAATAGAACATGCCAGCCCATACCATTAACTGGGTTATGTATAGAGGATATCAGGAAAAAATTGGATAATATTAAGGTAAATAAAACTCCAGACCCAGATGGAATACACCCAAGGGTGTTAAGGGAATTTAGCACTGTTATAGACAAACCTCTACTCTTAATTTTTCAAGACTCATTATCCTCAGGCATGGTACCCCAGGATTGGCGTAAAGCTGATGTGGTGCCACTCTTCAAAAAGGGAAGCAGGGATGATCCAGGAAGCTATAGACCAGGTAGTCTGACATCAATAGTGGGGAAGATAATTGAAGGGATTATATTGATGAGCATATTTGTGTAAACAAGATTATGAGTTCTAATCAGCATGGCTTTATGAGAAATAGATCATGTCAAACTAATCTAATTAGATTCTATGAGGAAGTAAGTAAAAATATAGATAAAGGGGAAGCAGTTGATGTGATATACTTAGATTTTGCAAAGGCGTTTGATACAGTGCCACATGAGAGATTAATGCACACAATTAAGGGACTGGGAATAGCTGAAAATGTTAGCTCATGGATAAATAACTGGATAAAAGATAGGGAGCAACGAGTAGTAGTAAATGGATTATACTCAGATTGGACAAAGGTAATCAGTGGAGTCCCCCATGGATCAGTACTGGGCCCTGTTCTTTTTAATATTTTTATAAATGACTTGGAGCAAGGATTAAATAGCGACATCTCTATTTTTGCAGATGATACTAAGTTAAGTAAGGTCATTAGGTCAGAGCAGGATGAACTTTCGTTACAAAGGGACCTGCAAAAATTAGAAGTATGGGCAGGTAAATGGAAAATTAGATTTAATACGGGAAAATGCAAGGTTCTACATTTTGGAAGTAAAAATAAGCAGGCAACATATTATTTAAATGGGACAAGACTTAGCCAAACACAGGAGGAAAGGATTTGGGAGTAGTAATAGATAACAAGCTAAAGATGGGTGCACAATGCAGGGCAGCGGCTTCAAAGGCTAAGAAGATACTAGCATGTATTAAAAGAGGCATTCAAGGGAGGAAAGCATAATTCAAGGGAGGAAAGCATAATTCTGTCACTATATAAAACCCTGGTAAGACCTAACCTTAAGTATGGAGTGCAGTTCTGGGAACCAATCGCAAAAAAAGATATTGCAGAACTAGAAAAAGTTCAGAGAAGGGACACAAAGCTAATAAGGGGATTGGAGAATTTAAGCTATGAGGAGAGGCTAGCCAAACTGGGTCTGTTTTCTTTAAAAAAAAGAGGCGCTTGAGAGGTGACATGATTACTTTATATAAATATATTCAAGGCCCATTTACAGAGATAGCAGAAGCTCTGTTTATTCCAAGAAAATTGTTTGTAACAAGAGGTCACAATTTAAGGTTGGAGGAAAGAAGATTTAATCTCCTGCAACAGAAACGTTTTTTCACTTTAAGAGCAATATAATTGTGGAACTCATTACCAAAGGAGGCAATGCCAATACCCTAGATACATTTAAAAATGGTTTGGATATATTTCTGTCTATAAACAAAATTCATAGATAAAATTGCTAGTATTAAATGGGTCACCTTTTAGTGGGATTATTTAAGATTAACTGGAGCTTGTAAGTATTTTAGATTTGTATAGGTTGAACTTGATGGACTTCAGTCTTTTTTCAACCTCATCTACTATGTTACTATATTAATTCCTTTACAGTAACCAATTAGTGGCAGATATAAACAAACTCTTGCACATAACAAGCAATCACTGTGCAACATACAGGTGTCAGGTTTCTAAAGTCCAGCTTACTTGGTGTACTGGAAACACTACAGTTAAATTGTGAAAAAGAAAGCAAAATAAATAATGAAGCCGCATTACAAAGTTTTCTAATTATGCATAAGTAAACATGTAAGGCATTACAATTTGTGTTTAATGTCCCTTTAACAATTAGATAGTTAAAGGGATAGTCTAGTCAAAATTAAACTTTCATGATTCAGATAGTGCATGTAATTTTAAGCAACTTTCTAATTTACTCCTACTATCAAATTTTCTTTGTTCTCTTGGTATCTTTATTTGAAAAAGCAAGAATGTAAGCATAGAAGCCAGCCCATTTTGGGTTCAGAACCAAGGTAGGGCTTGCTGATTGGGGGCTACTGGCTACATTAAGACACCAATCAACAAGCACTACCAAGGTGCTGAACCAAAAATGGGCCAGCTCCTAGGCTTACATTCTTGATTTTTCAAATAAAGATACCAAGAGAACGAAGACAAAATGATAATAGGAGTAAATTAGAAAGTTGCTTAAAATTGCATGCACTATTGGAATCATAAAAGTTTAATTTTGACTAGACTATCCCTTTAAGAGAGAGCAGTTTACATAATAGGTCATTATCACACATTGGTCAAGATCCATAGACACTCATGAGGTTGTCAAAATGCCTTGCCTAAAAGATGAGATATTGTTCAAAATTAATTTAAGGGATATGAAACCCAAACATTTTCTTTCAGATAAAGCATGCAATTCTAAACAAAAATGTACTTTTATTACCAGATTTTCTTCATTCTCTCTGTATCTTTTGTTTAAAATCAGGGACATATGTTTAGAGGCGTGCACGTGTCGGGAGCACTATTTGGCAGCATTTTTGCAAGAATGTTATCCATTTGCAAGAGCACTAGGTGGCAGCACTATTTCCTGTCATGTAGTGCTCTAAACATCTACCAAGGTATCTCTTCAACAAAGAACACCATGGAAATGAAGCAAATTCGATAAAAGAAGTAAATTGGAAACCATTTTAAAATTGTACGCTCTGTCTGAATAACAAACTATTTTTTTGGGTTTCATACCCCTTTAAGAATTATTTCACTGATATTTCGCAGCATTTGGTTAGTGGGTGCTCCTTTTTATTTGTGTGAGATGCCTGTTGCCTGTTGCATATCTCACGCATCAAACAAGAAACATGAAAAAATAATAATTATAATGTAATGCTTTGGGAATACTCTTGCAAAACAGGTTATGTAAATAATTACTATTACTAGTAACGATGTCTTACTAGAGAGAGGGGACGGCTGGAGAGTTTCAGGAAATTCAAAATGGTGTCATTAGAATATTATACCTACATCTTGGCCCCGCACAAGAATTCATAAAACGCTAGTTCCCCTGTAAAGTATCTCTCATTATTGGGTAATTATTTATCCTGACAAGTTTGTCTTATTTTATATTTTTTCCTTATTTCTCTGTAACTGTTTTAAGTTATTTTTTTTTTTTTTTGCATCTCTAAAAGTAGATTGTTTTATAGTGGGAGTTTTTTTTTTATTAAACGGACAATTTAGTCTTAGTTTTAGTCATCTGAATTGTTTTAGTTTTAGTCTAGTTTTAGTCGACTGAATCTCCAATACATTTTAGTCGACTGAATCTCCAGTAGATTTTAGTCAACTAAAATCTAAGGGGTTTAGTTAAAGTGTAATGCATTATTTAAGCATTTCTCTATCATTTGCAAACTGATTACATACTCCAGGAGTAAACATAACACCTGTTAATATTTATGGTATTAAGGTTTAAACATGCAATACAGACACAGATTTAGCCGTTGTGATATATAACATCTTTATTAAACTTCAAATTAAATAAAACCAAGTTTCATAAACAAACAGAAGTGCAACTTTAAAATATATAAAAAAAAAAACTGTATTGGCTGTATTGAACATATTACCCAATATAAAAACTTTAACAGTTCTCTGTTAATAATTAAAACAAGTATCAAGAAACTCAACACAACAAAAAGTTTCTGCACCTAGCACAGGCACAGCATAACTTAAACCCATATTTGTGGTTTATGCTTATTTCTATAGGAAGAATCAATTGATTGTTCACAGATTCAAAAACGTTTCGGCAACAATATTAGCACTGCTCTAGAACTTCCAAACTTATTATAAACTCCTGGAGTAAAGGTTTATTAACCTGTTTTCTTTTATGGTATTAAGGTTTGAACATGCAATACAGATTTAACAGATTTAACTGTTGTGGTATATAACGTGTCTTTATCTTAAAATTTAATAAAATGAAGTTTCGTAAATTTTACAAAAGAGCAGAGATTGATTATAACAACTTGCATAAAATGTTTTTGTCAGCAAATTTTGATTTAGTTTTAGTCATAGTCTTTTGACTAAAATGTCATTTTAGTTTTAGTCGTATTTTAGTCATTAGAATTTCTTTAGTTTTATAGTCATTTTAGTCTAGTTTTAGTTGACGAAATTAACACTGCTTTGCATAAATGTTTTGTAGGTGATCCATTTATATAAAAAGGAGAATCAATGGCACTACTAGTAGAGGTATAATAAACCCCTATATATCCCGTAGTCTGAATGAACTGTGTTTTACAGTATGTATTGGGATTGGGAGGTGCTGTGTTGTGATATCTATTAGCAAATAGGTTTTTCAAGAGAGGCAAGGGGCCCAAATTGAAAAAAGAAGATTACATTTGTAGCACTCAAGGGGTTAATGAAAGATTCCATATTCCACTTGCTAAGCAAGTATGGGACAACACAGAGAAATTACTTGTCTTGGATGAATAATTACAACTCTTAGTATTAAAATATAACTTTTATTAATTCAAATTTACACACAATAAAATAGGAAAATAAAGTTAAAAACACTCCTGAGTGTCTTTTTAACTTTATTTTCCTATTTTATTGTGTGTAAATTTGAATTAATAAAAGTTCTATTTTAATACTAAGAGTTGTAATTATTCATCCAAGACAAGTAATTTCTCTGGGGCCTATCTATCAAGCTCCGAAAAGAGCTTGACGGGCCGTGTTTCTGGTGAGTCTTCAGACTCGCCAGAAACAGCAGTTATGAAGCAGCGGTCGCAAAGACTGCTGCTCCATAACCCTGTCCACCTGCTCTGAGCAGGCGGACAGAGATCGCCAGAAATCAACCCCCCTGCTGGCAGCCGATTGGCCGCGATTCTGCAGGGGGCGGCGTTGCACCAGCAACTCTTGTGAGCTGCTGGTGCAATGCTGAATACGGAGAGCGTATTGCTCTCCGCATTCAGCGAGGTCTTGCGGACCTGATCCGCAGTGTCGGATCAGGTCCGCAAGACCTTTCTTAAAGGGCCACTGTAAGTAAATATTTTCTATGCCTGTTACTAACTAACTACCCCAAATACGCTTTTTATCAATAGCATTTCATTAACATATCTCTACCGTATATCAGAAATCTTGTCTGCAAATTGAATTGTTTCCGAACCCACTCCGTGGGTATCCTTTGCTCTGTACCAATCCGTTTACAATACCTAGGTTTCAAAATGGTGCTTTACTGTAAACACAAGTTATTGGTTTAAGTATTTTGAACATGCAGTGCTCAAAATAGTGGGCAGGATAACGTGACATCATCGGCGAATAAAAGATTAACTTTTATAACGTTATGAAACTTCGTTTTGGAGAAAATATAGGTCAGTAGGTTTTAATTAATGTTTATTAACTTTAATATGTTAGTTGTTTAGCTTAAAAATTATAACAGAAAGTAATCCTTTAAATAGGGGCCTCTGTGTTGTCCCATACTTGCTTAGCAAGTAGAATATTTAATCTTACTTTAACATTAACCCCTTGAGTGCTACAAATGTAGTCTTCTTTTTCAATTTGGGCCCCTTGCCTCTCTTGAAAAACTTATTTGCTGATCCATTTATATAGCCTATGCAGGTTTTTTTTTTTTTTTAAAGTATAGTTTTGCTTATTTTTAAATAACATTGCACTGATTTACAGACTCCCAACCAAGCCCCAAAGTTTTAGGAGAATACTGACGTATAGCTACTCCAGCTTGCTCCTGTTTGTGTACAGGGTCTTTTCATTTGCTTTTCATATTGCTTTTTTGCTATAGAACCACTTGCAGTGGGTGTTCCTGCTAACCTTTTCAACAGAGTTAAACTGGGAGCTTCTAAGTAAGTTTTTAAACTGTTTTATACTGGATTTTTAGATCAGTATCTGTGCATATGATTCTTTATAGTAGTGTCTATTACATGCAGTTAAATTAAAATTGGTGTTTGCTGTCCCTTTAATGTTCTGAAATGTTTTGAAGGCATTTTTGTGATGCTTTTACCTTCCCCTTTGGAACTGAGAAGTGGATATTTACAAGATAGAATTGGCTTCATTGATTATAATAGAGCTTAACCCAAACTCACTGCTGTGATGAAGGGTGGTTACAAATATTTATGAATTGCACAATTTTTGCAGTTGTAGTGTTTTGCATAAAAAAGAAAGATATTTTCATAAATGGGTTTTATTGAATCTAGGCCATTAGCTAAGTGACACTTACATCTAGCCTTGACATGTTACCATGATGAATTATAGGAAAAAAATAGGCCATTGAATTTAGTCTTCCCAGCCACATGATTTTAAGATATTAGCATGCATATGTAGTGGTAGAAAAATGTAGTATGTAGTAGATAGGATATCCTGAGTTATCTGAACCCAAGGGGGTGACTCTGATAGTGATGGAAAGTAAAGCAGAAGAGTTCCTTCTCCTTTGCCATTTATTTACAACTGATGCAAGTTCAGAGCCTTTGACTCCAAACTTTCCAAAATGTCAAGGAATGTAATGGAAGCCCCAATCACTGGTCTCTTGTCACAAACCATTTGGTTCAAACACTCTAATCATGTAATGTGGTAAATGATTTGTATATTGTATTGCAGGAACCAGGAAAAACAGCAGTTGCCATGATAGCAAATGTTAAGCCCAGTATAATATGCCATTTTCAGGTACAACTGATACAGTGAGTATGATTTTAGAAAGGTACATATGTAACTGCTGGGTATCTGAGAGAACAGGATGTGTGTGTCAATTAGTACATCTGGCAATTATGAAGTAATGGCACCATCTTGCTACACCCACTGAGTCCCATACCTCTATAGCTGTGAGTGGAGTAAAAGCAGAGTTAAAACAGTTGAGATCTTGAGTTAGACAAACTGATTATTAACTTCCATAGATGTTATGCACCCATTTGATTTGCTAAATGGAACCATACTGACCTGATTTCTTTTACTAGCCAATCAGGCCTCAAAGTTTCTGGCTGTTTCTAAGACTGACAAATTTCCAGACTACCTATTGGGTGTTGGTCAGCAGCCTTGGAAATGCTGTTTTTATTGCCTAATTCCCCATAGAAAAAGATTCAAGCTTTTTATACCCCTGCTGTTCCCTGAATAAAATAAATCTCTCCAGACTTGGCAATGCTACCATTTTAGATAAGCTATTTTTAATGAATTTGTCTCAGCTACACTCACTTAAAGGGACAGTCTACACCTTAGTCATCTTAAAGTCTTACCTTACATTAAGCTGCAAATAATCTCCTGCACCCCTTTCTATACCATGCAGCAGGAACAGTAAAAACATTATTTTAAAATGAATATAGTTTCTGGTCACTTTGAAATGGTTACCAAGCACACTGATGACATCACGATCGAGGCTGCATCTAAGCACTCTGCTGAATAGCATTGACAGTTTGTTGAATCCAACTAGTGAGTATTGTGCAACTAGTGAGTCTTTTGCAACTAGTGAGCCTTTGATATACAGCCCAGATCTGGCTCTCATCAGTGGGCAGAGTTTGGCAGCCATTTTAAAATGGCCAGAAACAGTATTCATTTTGAAATAACTTTTTTGCCATTACTGCCTCATGATATAGAAAGGGGTACAATAGGCTATTTGCAGCTGAATCTAAGGTAAGACTTTAAGATGACTAAGGTGTAGACTGTCCCTTTAAGTTTCCTGATTGACCGATCTGTCTGTGATCCATAGGTCTGAACTATAGACCCTTAAAGGGACAGTCAAGTCCAAAAAAAACTTACATGATTGAAATAGGGCATGTAATTTTAAATAACTTTCCAATTTACTTTTATCACCTATTTTGCTTTGTTCTCTTGGTATTCTTAGTTGAAAGCTAAACCTAGGAGGTTCATATGCTAATTTCTTAGACCTTGAAGGCCGCCTCTAATCTAAATGCATTTTGATAGTTTTTCACCACTAGAGCACATTAGTTCACGTGTTTCATATAGATAACATTGAGCTCATGCACGTGAATTTACCATGGAGTCAGCTCTGATTGGCTAAAATGCAAGTCTGTCAAAAGAAATGAAATAAGGGGCAGTCTGCAGAGGCTTAGATACAAGCTAATTACAGAGGTAAAATATGTATTATTATAACTGTGTTGGTTATGCAAAACTGGGGAATTGGTAATTAAGGGATTATCTATCTTTTAAAACAACAAAAATTCTGGTGTTGACTGTCCCTTTAAGTCTGACAGAGCTTCCTTGATGGATCCTTGGTCCTTTTCAGAGCCCCTCATGCCACAGAATACCTACTCTCTCCAGCTACCTCCAGCACCAGGCTAAATATTGGATTCCTTCTCTTACCCAGGACCTCAGCAGTACTAACTTAGGCCTAGATTTGGAGTTTGGCGGTAGCCGTGAAAACCAGTGTTAGAGGCTTCTAACGCTGGTTTTAGGCTACCTCCGGTATTTGGAGTCACTCAAAAAAGGGTCTAACGCTCACTTTTCAGCCGCGACTTTTCCATACCGCAGATCCCCTTACGTCAATTGCGTATCCTATCTTTTCAATGGGATTTTTCTAACTCCGGTATTTAGAGTCGTGGCTGAAGTGAGCGTTAGAAATCTAACGACAAAACTCCAGCCGCAGAAAAAAGTCAGTAGTTAAGAGCTTTCTGGGCTACCGCCGGTTTATAAAGCTCTTAACTACTGTACTCTAAAGTACACTAACACCCATAAACTACCTATGCACCCCTAAACCGAGGTCCCCCCACATCGCCGCCACTCGATTAAATTTTTTTAACCCCTAATCTGCCGACCGCCACCTACGTTATACTTATGTACCCCTAATCTGCTGCCCCTAACACCGCCGACCCCTATATTATATTTATTAACCCCTAACCTGCCCCCCACAACGTCGCAGCCAGCTACCTACAATAATTAACCCCTAATCTGCCGACCGCAAAGAGCCGCCACCTACATTATAGCTATGTACCCCTAATCTGCTGCCCCTAACACCGCCGACCCCTATATTATATTTATTAACCCCTAATCTGCCCTCCTTAATGTCGCCTCCACCTGCCTACACTTATTAACCCCTAATCTGCCGAGCGGACCTGAGCGCTACTATAATAAAGTTATTAAACCCTAATCCGCCTCACTAACCCTATAATAAATAGTATTAACCCCTAATCTGCCCTCCCTAACATCGCCGACACCTAACTTCAATTATTAACCCCTAATCTGCCGACTGGAGCTCACCGCTATTCTAATAAATGTATTAACCCCTAAAGCTAAGTCTAACCCTAACACTAACACCCCCCTAAGTTAAATATAATTTACATCTAACGAAATTAATTAACTCTTATTAAATAAATTATTCCTATTTAAAGATAAATACTTACCTGTAAAATAAATCCTAATATAGCTACTGTCAGGGAACATCACTTATTTGTGTTGCACACTTTACCTATGTACTTATTTTACATTATCTATAATGTTATGCACTGATGTATTTTTTCTGCACTCCATTCATAATATCATTTTTTCTGCACTCCATTCGTAATATCATTTCTTCTAAGACACTTGTAATATCAGTTACATTTTCAGTTGCTGATCTGTCTGTGTCTGAACAGGAAATAAGGTACTTTTTTCAAAGCCAAAACCGCAGCTGTTACAGAGCAGCACCCACCTACATTATTTCCTGTAAGCTGTAAAATATACATTTTTTTCTCTTCTTCATGTCTGTTCTTTTTTCATATATGTTATGCTGCATGCCAAATAAGGCCATTAGGAAATATATTACTGTATTATGCTTAGCCAATAAGATGATGTTACGCACCAGAAATGCCCACATGTATCCATGTCTATATATTGTGCTTTTGGTCCCAGAATAAACGGAACATTTGCTAATGATAACCTGCCTGTGTGTGTTATTTTGGTAATTGTTTCCCCGGACGTCCGAGAAGGTCACTGCTTTCCTCCAAGACTCATCTTCCAATATTGCCCCGGGATAATTCCTAACAGTCTGGTGATCAGAAGTGGGATCGATCGAGAGCCTTCAACAGGGTGAGTAATTTTGTCTATATATTGTGACTTGATTTCTGTGCCCTGTAGAAGGCCCATTAAGATCGATATCCAGTTATTTGGGGAATTTTTTTTGTCTTTGGTAGAACCCGGGTGGGTAAAAAGTGTCTAGGGAGACCTCCGCGGAATTTAAGGTTTAGGTTTAAGGTTTAATTTGGCCCTCTGTAGTCTTGGTTGAGACCAGTACCTTATTGCTGCTATTTATGTTTTGTCTTGTCATTGCAACTCTATTATAAGTACATATACGCAGGTGTAAGACGCACCGTTTACCGTGTCGAAAGTCACCGCCTAATGATACACGGATAAACGATAGCACGGTGACACCTGTATAGAATGTGCACTTTTGCTTCATATTGTAATTGTTCTGTTATTTGAGTCATATGTATCATGAAATTATTTGTCTTATATGTTGTGTACTACTCATATTGTATACTGTTTGTATTTTAATATTGCGATTCTATTATGAGGACATAGACACAACTCGTGTCCTGTGTTCACTATCGCTCACCATTTCTTATTGTATTTTCATTGTATATTTCATTGCTGCTATTTTATTATAAGGACATAAGGTTCATCTTGTGTCTACTATTGCATGAGTTAGTGGAGACAACAACTGACTTTAAGTACTAAGATACTCCGTCCTGGCTAGCAGTTTTGAAGACTACATGTAACAGTGTATGAAACAGCTGTTGTTGGTGACGGACTAGTCGGAACTTGCCTCCATTAGACGCTAAATCCCTTTGATTGTGTGTGTGTGTAAAGCTATTACTGGTCAGGGGTCATGGGGACCGGTCAAAGTAAACAAAGCCAAACTGAGGGAGAAACACTTAAACAATATGTGGCCAGAGAGGAGGATGTAGGGTGGGCAATGGTCATCCCATTTTTAGATGACGTCACTGGATGGACAGAGTATATAGACCCAAGAAATGCATTTCCTAGGGGTGGTTGTAATTGTAAATTTCATAAAGACATGTTAAGAGGTTTGTGTTTGGGAAATGAAAAAGCATTTGATTTGTATACAGGAGATCCCGATTGGGACATGCAATACATGAGACAAGCTGCTGAGTATTGGTTAAAATATTGTGACAGATATAAATCCAGTGGTAATAATAGACACAGTAAAATAGATAAATCTAAACTTTCTAGAATTATTTTACGTCCTCCTCCAATAGTCTATTTGAAAAATGTCCCAGATACAATAGCCACTGCCCCTATGGCTGCGCCACCGCCATATGCGGGAATATATCCAAGTGTTACTAATTATAATGACGATGATTTAAACGTGGCTTACAATACAACCAGAACACGTCCACCCCCTCCACTTCATGGAGATGTACAGGGGGCTGAGGCACCTGATGACGTAAGTGTCCAGGAGCCTCATAGAATTGAGCCTGCAAGAGAAGCACCAAATTTTGTAGTTACATCTATTGGCCGTGTTAGTACTCGCCCAAGGAGATATAGTGACTCCGACTACCGCCCACGTCCGAATGTAACTTTGCCAGTCCATGGAATTCACACTCCCGAGTCTCCGGACGTCTCTGTCCGCAATGAGACCAAACAACAATTAATGCCTTGGACACCACAACCTATTCAAAAACATGAAGATGCAAATTGGGCAGACCCCCGCTGCATCTCTGGCACCAGTACCATAAGTACTATGCCATATTTAATTGCTGGGGACCAAATGATTATCAAACCCCTCACGGCAGGTGAATTAAGTGATATTACCAGGGACTGCCCCGACCCTTTAAGACAACCTGCTGCCTGTATCCTTCACCTTAAACGATATTTACAGGGAGCCATGTATACACAAACTGACATTAAAATGATAATTGATAAATTGTATAATTATCACGAAAATGATGAATGGGATTGGACTAAAGTTCCTACAATACATACCAATGACACAAGTACCTCAGTCACTTCATATGGTTTAGCAAACCCAGTGACTAGGGCAACCATGTGGACAGAATTAGAAACTGAAATAAAACGCTGTAGTAAGACACAGCAATCTATGAGTGCAGTTTTAGCATGCAAGCAAAAACCTGGCGAGGCAATTTTAGACTTTGCTAAAAGATTTTTTAAATGTTGGGCAGAGGAAGGAGGCTTATCCTCCGGGGATGGAATGGCTGTATTAAAGAATCAGACTATGTTAGGGTGTATGACACCAACAGACAGTCTTTTGTTAAAATAGCTCTCACTCAAGCCTGTGAACTTTTTGCTGATGCCTCTGTAAATATCTATACCGACTCCAGATATGCCTTTGGAGTGGTAGATGATTTCGGCATGATTTGGAAACAAAGAGGTTTCAAGTCTGCCGACGGTAAAAGCATCAGTCACACCACACTTATCACAGAACTCTTAAAAGCCATCCTGCTCCCAAAAGAAATTGCTGTCATACACTGCCGAGCACATACTAACCTTAACAATCCTATTGCTAGGGGTAATGCATTAGCTGACACAGTAGCCAAACAAGCAGCTAAGATCTCTCCATTGCAAGACAGTGTTTATCCCATGCTCGTGGCACCCTCTCTGGTCGACGATGTACTCACATCGTCACTACAGCAGTTTGCCACTGTCACTGATATCAAATACTGGGTCTCTCAGAAGCTCGAATTAAACCCTCAAGGGTTTTATTCGAAAGAGGGGAAAGGTGGGACAATCATTGGTATCCCTGAAACTAGTGCACCCATTTTTATTTCACAAGCCCATGGTGTCAGTCACCTGAGTATCCATAACACTCTACAGTTAATCAAACCTTACTTCTGCATACAAAATCTACAGTTACATGTACAATCTTACATTAACCGTTGCATCACTTGTCTGCAAACCAAACACAACAATAAACCTGCAAAACATGAACACCTAACACCACCATCCGCACCTTTCACCCACCTGCAGATAGATTTCACACACATACCTAAAACAGGAACCAAACAGTTTTACCTACTGGTCATAGTTGACCAATTTTCTCGCTGGCCTGAGGCCTTTCCTACCACCAGGGAAGACGCAAAAACAGTAGTGAAACACCTTTGCACTGATGTTATTCCCAGATTTGGTTGCCCCCTGCAGATTAATTCAGACAATGGCCCAGCTTTTGTTAGTAAGGTATTGCAGGAATTGGTAGCTCACTTACAGATAAAATGGAAGTTTCACATACCATATCACCCCCAGAGCTCAGGGGTGGTAGAAAGGATGAACCGGACCATTAAGGAAAAACTCCTTAAGGCCACGGGAGGGAATTGGGTCAAATGGCAGGATCATTTACCTGCAGTCTTAGCTGAGGTACGAATGTCCCCAAGCAAATCCACTCAGCTGTCTCCTTTTGAGATTTTAATGGGTAGACCGTTCCCCACCCCCTGGGTCAGGAACCCACACATAGTCACTGGTGATTTAGATTTAATCAGGGAACGATATGTACATGAATTAATCTCTGTTTTGAATGGCAACTATGGTGATGTGGCCTCTCGTTTTCCTCTTCCCTCACAGGAACCAACCCACAGCTTCAAGGTCGGAGACACAGTGTGCATCAGACAGCTGAATAAAGCAAAGAAGGGAGGCTTCCCATACGGTCCACCTACCGAAGTTGTGGCCATCACTCGTACTGCCATCCTCACAGCCCAGGAGCCCATCTGGATCCACGCATCTAGGGTAAAGCTCTGTCCAAAGAGGGGTGAAGCTGGCTGTTTAGTCCCTTCTGAAACATCTGTACCTCCAGTCCAGGACATCTCAGACAACAGTTGTGCCTAAAGAGGGGTGAAGTGTTCATAAAGTCCCTTCTGTAACACCTGTAGCATTCTCGACTGCCAGTCCAAAGAGGGGTGAAGTTGGTCACACAGTCCCTTCTGTAACATCTATATCCACGGTGACATATATTGGATTTGCGGGGATATGAAAATCCGCATTAGGCTAGAGGGACAATGGTCTGGGGAATGTGCTCTAGCAAAAGTTATCATGCCTCTACACATTTTAGGTGTAGATGACATACACATACACACTCACCGCACCTCCTCTCATCGTACACGGAGACAGACTAAGGCTATCCCAGGTAGTTTTGACCCCCATGTATACATAGACGCTATACGGGTCCCAAGGGGGGTCCCAGATGAATTTAAGGCCCGTGACCAGGTTAAAGCTGGATTTGAATCCATCTTCCCCATCATAACTGCCAATAAAAATGTAGACTGGATAAACTATATATTTTATAATCAACAACGTTTTGTTAATTATACCAGAGATGCCCTTAAAGGCATTGCTGAGCAACTCGGCCCAACCTCTTACATGACATTCCAAAACCGCATGGCCTTAGACATGCTTTTAGCAGAGAAAGGAGGGGTGTGTAAAGTAATTGATGATCAAACTGGTGGGTCTTGCTGTACATTCATACCAGATAATACAGGTCCCACTGGAAAAGTAACGCTTGCTATTAAGAAATTGGAAGAATTATCCATTGAATTAAAGAAAAACTCAGGCATTGATAACCCCTGGGATAAATTCTTCACTGGCTTAGGCTTCCTTGAGTGGCTAAAAAATATTGGTACCTTTATTGTTTTCATTGCTTTGTTTATACTATTCTGTTATTGTTGTTTTAAGATAGTTGTTTTCTGCATTGCTAAACATACACGCCTGCCACCCCCAACCCCTATCTCCCAGTGTGCACAATACCTACAGGTTCTACCACACCAACCTAATCGAAATCGACAACATCGTCGATACCATCCTGCTAATACCACATACAAAAATGTCCCATTCCACTCCAGACGTTAGTCCAGTAGTAGTCATTGTTATGACTAAAGAGGGGAATTGTCAGGGAACATCACTTATTTGTGTTGCACACTTTACCTATGTACTTATTTTACATTATCTATAATGTTATGCACTGATGTATTTTTTCTGCACTCCATTCGTAATATCATTTTTTCTGCACTCCATTCGTAATATCATTTCTTCTAAGACACTTGTAATATCAGTTACATTTTCAGTTGCTGATCTGTCTGTGTCTGAACAGGAAATAAGGTACTTTTTTCAAAGCCAAAACCGCAGCTGTTACAGAGCAGCACCCACCTACATTATTTCCTGTAAGCTGTAAAATATACATTTTTTTCTCTTCTTCATGTCTGTTCTTTTTTCATATATGTTATGCTGCATGCCAAATAAGGCCATTAGGAAATATATTACTGTATTATGCTTAGCCAATAAGATGATGTTACGCACCAGAAATGCCCACATGTATCCATGTCTATATATTGTGCTTTTGGTCCCAGAATAAACGGAACATTTGCTAATGATAACCTGCCTGTGTGTGTTATTTTGGTAATTGTTTCCCCGGACGTCCGAGAAGGTCACTGCTTTCCTCCAAGACTCATCTTCCAATATTGCCCCGGGATAATTCCTAACAGCTACAATATAAATTATAATGATATTATAGATATTTTAGGATTAATATTTATTTTACAGGTAACTTTGTAATTATTTTAACCAGGTACAATAGCTATTAAATAGTTAATAACTATTTAATAGTTACCTAGTTAAAATAATAACAAAATTACCTGTAAAATAAATCCTAACCTAAGTTACAATTAAACCTAACACTACACTATCATTAAATTAATTAAATAAAATATCTACAATTACCTACAATTAAACCTAACACTACACTATCAATACATTAATTAAATACAATATCTACAAATAACTACAATGAAATAAACTAACTAAAGTACAAAAAATAAAAAAGAACTAAGTTACAAAAAATAAAAAAATATTTACAAACATAAGGAAAATCTTACAACAATTTTAAACTAATTACACCTACTCTAAGCCCCCTAATAAAATAACAAAGCCCCCCAAAATAAAAAATGCCCTACCCTATTCTAAATTACTAAAGTTCAAAGCTCTTTTACCTTACCAGCCCTGAACAGGGCCCTTTGCGGGGCATGCCCCAATAAGTTCAGCTCTTTTGCCTGTAAAAAAAAACATACAATACCCCCCCCCCCAACATTACAACCCACCACCCACATACCCCTAATCTAACCCAAACCCCCCTTAAATAAACCTAACACTAAGCCCCTGAAGATCATCCTACCTTGTCTTCACCATACCAGGTTCACCGATCCGTCCTGGCTCCAAAATCTTCATCCAACCCAAGCGAGGGCTGGCGATCCATCATCCGGCGGCTGAAGGGGTCCAGAAGAGGCTCCAAAGTCTTCATCCTATCCGGGAAGAAGAGTAGATCCGGACCGGCAACCATCATCTTCCAAGCGGCATCTTCTATCTTCATCCGATGAGGACCGGCTCCATCCTGAAGACCTCCACCGCGGACCTATCTTCATCCGCAACGTCCAACTGAAGAATGACGGTTCCTTTAAGGGACGTCATCCAAGATGGCGTCCCTCGAATTCCGATTGGTTGATAGGATTCTATCAGCCAATCGGAATTAAGGTAGGAATATTCTGATTGGCTGATGGAATCAGCCAATCAGAATCAAGATCAATCCGATTGGCTGATCCAATCAGCCAATCAGATTGAGCTCGCATTCTATTGGCTGATCGGAACAGCCAATAGAATGCGAGCTCAATCTGATTGGCTGATTGGATCAGCCAATCGGATAGAACTTGATTCTGATTGGCTGATTCCATCAGCCAATCAGAATATTCCTACCTTAATTCCGATTGGCTGATAGAATCCTATCAGCCAATCGGAATTCGAGGGACGCCATCTTGGATGACGTCCCTTAAAGGAACCGTCATTCTTCAGTTGGACGTCACCGGATGAAGATGGGTCCGCGGTGGAGGTCTTCAGGATGGAGCCGGTCCTCATCGGATGAAGATAGAAGATGCCGCTTGGAAGATGATGGTTGCCGGTCCAGATCTACTCTTCTTCCCGGATAGGATGAAGACTTTGGAGCCTCTTCTGGAATCCTTCAGCCGCCGGATGATGGATCGCCAGCCCCCGCTTGGGTTGGATGAAGATTTTGGAGCCAGGACGGATCGATGAACCTGGTATGGTGAAGACAAGGTAGGATGATCTTCAGGGGCTTAGTGTTAGGTTTATTTAAGGGGGGTTTGGGTTAGAATAGGGGTATGTGGGTGGTGGGTTGTAATGTTGGGGGGGGTATTGTATGTTTTTTTTTACAGGCAAAAGAGCTGAACTTATTGGGGCATGCCCCGCAAAGGGCCCTGTTCAGGGCTGGTAAGGTAAAAGAGCTTTGAACTTTAGTAATTTAGAATAGGGTAGGGCATTTTTTATTTTGGGGGGCTTTGTTATTTTATTAGGGGGCTTAGAGTAGGTGTAATTGTTGTAAGATTTTCCTTATGTTTGTAAATATTTTTTTATTTTTTGTAACTTAGTTCTTTTTTATTTTTTGTACTTTAGTTAGTTTATTTCATTGTAGTTATTTTTAGATATTGTATTTAATTAATGTATTGATAGTGTAGTGTTAGGTTTAATTGTAACTTAGGTTAGGATTTATTTTACAGGTAATTTTGTAATTATTTTAACTAGGTAACTATTAAATAGTTATGAACTATTTAATAGCTATTGTACCTGGTTAAAATAATTACAAAGTTACCTGTAAAATAAATATAAATCCTAAAATAGCTACAATATAATTATAATTTATATTGTAGCTGTATTAGGGTTTATTTTACAGGTAAGTATTTAGCTTTAAATAGGATTAATTTATTTAATAAGAGATAATTAATTTCGTTAGATGTAAATTATATTTAACTTAGGGGGGTGTTAGTGTTAGGGTTAGACTTAGCTTTAGGGGTTAATACATTTATTAGAATAGCGGTGAGCTCCAGTCGGCAGATTAAGGGTTAATAATTGAAGTTAGGTGTCGGCGATGTTAGGGAGGGCAGATTAGGGGTTAATACTATTTATTATAGGGTTAGTGAGGCGGATTAGGGGTTAATAACTTTATTATAGTAGCGCTCAGGTCCGGTCGGCAGATTAGGGGTTAATAAGTGTAGGCAGGTGGAGGCGACGTTGTGGGGGGCAGATTAGGGGTTAATAAATATAATATAGGTGTCGGCGGTGTTGGGGGCAGCAGATTAGGGGTTAATAATAATATGCAGGGGTCAGCGATAGCGGGGGCGGCAGATTAGGGGTTAATAAGTGTAAGGTTAGGGGTGTTTAGACTCGGGGTACATGTTAGGGTGTTAGGTGCAGACGTAGGAAGTGTTTCCCCATAGCAAACAATGGGGCTGCGTTAGGAGCTGAACGCGGCTTTTTTGCAGGTGTTAGGTTTTTTTTCAGCTCAAACAGCCCCATTGTTTCCTATGGGGGAATCGTACACGAGCACGTTTTTGAGGCTGGCCGCGTCCGTAAGCAACTCTGGTATCGAGAGTTGCAGTGGCGTTAAATATGCTCTACGCTCCTTTTTTGGAGCCTAACGCAGCCTTTATGTGGACTCTCAATACCAGAGTTATTTTTATGGTGCGGCCAGAAAAAAGCCAGCCTTAGCTACGCAGGTCCTTACCGACAAAACTCTAAATCTAGCCGTTACTTCCCCTGCTACTTTTGGGATCCTTACAAATTTTTGCTCTTCCAAAGTTACTTTATGGAAACAGTCAGAGGAACTAAGTGGAAATAAGTAGCAAAGATGCATACTTGTTTTTGGAATTTCTGATTTCAAGGTTTAAAGTGCCATAAAACTGGTTGAGATCTGTGCATATCCTAAAAGAGCTAATTAAGTAAAAATAGTTTGCATAAAAAATTGTTTAAAAATTGTTGGAAAGTATTTTAAAATATTTTTCAAAAATAAGAAAAATTAGTTACAAGGCTGTGCTGTCTGGAGCAGCTAACTCCTCCCCCTTATCAGTGTTTAGACAGAAGCATTGTATTTCAACTGAGTTCACAGCTTCTATGCATGCTCCAGCAGATAATCCCTATACATTTGTGCATTTTACCAAAACAAAGGTGGCTATATCTACAGCCATAGAAGGAAATATGTGGGGGGAGTTAGAGCTTTACAATTCAGAATCTAAAAAGAAAGGTTTAAGGTGAGGCACTGCAGTATACATTTGCAGGTAAAGTAATTAAAGTACATATATTATTTTTTCTCTATCCCAACTTGTTTTATGTCCCTTTAATGGATTTTATTGTATGAATCAATTTTAAACTAATTAAGCTTGTATCCAAATAAACCACTAGGGTATATATAAAAAAGAAATCTAATTGCATAAGCATGTTGAACAAAGGATTTAAATGGAAATAAAAACCACATTTTCCAATTTACTTCCAATTTACTTTTAATATCAAATTTTCTTTGTTTTCTTGTTATCCTTTCTTGAAAAGCATGAAGATAAGCTTAGGAGTGTGCATGTGTCTGCACCACTATATGGGAACAGTTATACGTTAGCAAGAGCACCAGATGGTCATGGCAGCACTATTTCCTGTCATGTAGTGCTCCTGACATGTGTACGCTACCTATCTAGATATCGCTTCAACAAAGAATAACAATTGAATGAAGCCACTTTAAAAAAAAAGTTTCCAAATTACTTGTATTCTCTATCTGAATCATGCAAGGATAAAAATGTGGGTTTCATGTCCCTTTAAGATCTTTGTGTGAATTATTGCAGTGATGTATTTAAAGGGCAGCTTGTAACAATGACTTAAATATTATTTATTGCTATACATTTTTATTCATGCACCTCTTCCTGCATGAATTTAACATCAAAAACATTTTAAAAAGTATTGCTGGACTACTACAAACATGGGAAATACTTTTCAAAGACAGTGTAATCAGTAAAAGTGATATTCAGTTTATGTATTTAGAGGGGCATGGGAGTTAAGAGTTTGGTTTATTCATGTTTCATTGCTGCATGTTTTAATGATACTGACTCTATTTCTGCAGCATCAAATAGGCATTAACTGCTTTCATTTAGGCTGCAGTGATAAAGTCACTTAGAAACCTTATCACCCACGACAAAAGCTTAAATTAAAGTGAGTTCCATAGAGCTTATTGTCTATGGAGAAGGAGGCACTGGGTATGTGAACAATGTTTAGTCTCTCTCTTATCTCAAGGCAATGATGAAGCCAATTGGAAGCTGAATCACTCACAGCTCATTAAACAAATGCCAGTAGTGGGGGCTATCAAGAGACTTCAGAAACAAGGTTGCCTTTAAAATATGAAACAAAATTAAACATTTATATTCTAAATTGCTCACTATAACAAAGTACTAAAGAGGGCAAGCAGTGATTCATTAAACTTAAAGGGATACTGAACCCATTATTTTTTTCTTTCATGATTCAGATAGAGCATGCAATTTTAAGCAACTTTCTAATTCACTCCTTTTATCAATTTTTCTTTGTTCTCTTTGTATCTTTATTTGAAAAAGCACAAATGTAAGCTCACAAGCAGGCCCATTTTTGGTTCAGAACCTTGGATGGCGCTTGCTGATTAGTGGCTACATTTAGACACCAATCAGCAAGTACTACCCAGGGGCTGAATCAAAGATGGGCCGGCTTGTTAGGTTACATTCCTGCTTTCTCAAAGATACCATGATAATGAAGAAAATCTGATAATAAGAGTAAATTAGAAAGTTGTTTAAAATTACATGATCTATCTGAATCATGAAATAAAAAAAATGGGTTCCGTATCCCTTTACTGTTTCCCCATAGTGTAAAATATTAATGACTGTGATTTTATTTCTTTACTATTTACCCCATATAGGCTAGACTACGAGCGGAGCGTGATTTTGCACTCCGACTTGCATGTTAACTACGCTATATGGAGGCTTTTTGCACGAACCAGTTTGTGCTCTTTTTAGAAGTTGAAAGTAAAAAGATAGACTTCACAAAGTCACGATTACGTTAACGTATTCCCCCATAGACTTCAATCGAGCGTGCTAACTGAAAAAACATAACATCCATACTCGCTAGCTAACCCAATCCCCTTTATTAAAGTGCACTAAACCTGACATGAATTATGAATATTTCACATTCCAATGTTCTTCACATACAGAACAATGTACTTTTTTATTGTAACTGTATATATCCCTATTCCTGAATATCTAGCCTTATAGATATCTATTTTACATTAACAGTGTCATGAGATGCAGGACACAGCATAGAAGGTACAATGCTATTTTATTGCAGAGCATAAAAGTATACAGCTTGCACAACACGTCTATTTCAGTAAGTGCGACATAGACAATAACAACCATAAGCCCCGCCCCCATCCAGTGACATCACCTCCCACTCTCATCACATCTTCCCCCTTTTCAAAGGACAAAGCATAATTTTTTTATTTTTGTTTTAGAATACATCAAATAACAAGGTATACAAGAAGCATACAAATATAGTTTTGTTTAGTATGCAACAAATAACAAGCTAAAGAGAATGTGTGTGTGTGTGTATATATATATATATATATATATATATATATAAAAACAACAAGAAATACAATCTAGACTTGAACATTGGGGTAGACTACCCTAGTCCACAGTGACCATAGGATTATTCTGCCCATTCTTCCGGTCACTGCTCCAACTAGTGCTAATCCCGATATCGGGCTGGAAGTTTAACCACTTTTCCACTTGAAGTCATTTTACATGAATTGTCCTCTGATACAGAAGAAGGTGATTAAGAGTCTGCTGGAAGCAAAGAAGTAACCCTGCTGTGATCTTGCTGTGGGGAAGGCACCCCTCTTTAAACGGGATCCCACCGGCGGTGGCTCTGAGGCATCCAGTCCCAAACTCTCAGGTACTGGCTGAAGATGTCTTCTATTTTGACGTGTGACTGTCCCTCCATCAGTAAGGACTACATAAGACCTTGGTTCTGGAGAGAGTCCAGTTACCGTAGCAGGTGTCTTCCATTTCTTCTCATCATCCAGTTTAACTCTGACACTTTGCCCTACATTCAGCTCCTGCAAGGGCCTCACAGAATCAATAACCCCTTTTTGCCTCTTCATCCCTCCTAAGGACCTCGTCCCGAGGAACAGAGCTGGTTGGCTGGAAGACACCCACAGAGGGTTAAGTGGTGCGAATCTGACATCCTAGCATCACCTGTGCCGGGCAAAAACCTGTGGCTTGGATGGGAGTCGCCCTATAGGCCAAGAGAGCTAGGTATGGCTCAGATTGCTTCAAAATTAACTTTGTTGTTGGCTGCCCTTTCAGCCATTCCATTGGCCTGCGGGTAATGTGGACTTGACATAGAATGGACAAAATCATATTCACTGCTGAAAGAACTGAACTCCATGGAAGCAAACTGCATTCCGTTATCACTCACTAACTCCACTGGTATGCCCCACCGGGCGAACAAGCTCTTGAGACGAGTGATAAAGGCTTGACTGGTTATCTCATTCTGTAATGTCAAGCAGACTGAAACCTTACAGGTTAGGGAATAAGATCGCACTTGCAGACTTAAAGTAGAATAGGAATGTATCACCAGTGTATACAGGCTATTAATAGCATAGACTGTTTATGAAAGGTGAAATAGGTTTAATCTTGTTTAAGAATAGAAGGTAGGATATAGGTCTCCTTCTAAATATGTAAACAAATAATGAAAAGAGGTCAGCTGTATTTATCTTGACACAAGTGGAGTCATATAAGGAAGGTAGTTCAATTCAAATAAGATGCAATAATTCTCAGTATAGGAACCCGGAGTGCAATACTCAGGATCGATATGTAAATGCTGCCTGAGAGTTATTCTGTTAACACACAGAGGAATCAGCTATCACACAGTGGTTGCGGAGAGGAGACTCAATCAATACCGCTGGTATGCGGGGAACCTGTCTCTCCAACAGAGCAGCTGGAGTCCGTGACCGCTATAGAGCAGAGTTACATGCAGCAGAGGGAGGAACGCAGGTACTGATTGACAGCGGCTTGCGCTGTGGAGATCCGTTGATGCGATGGAGGAGGCGGAACAGAGGATGATTGACAGCGGCTTGTTACCTGAGGCTCCGGTGCCCGTTAACGGCTACAGTGGATATTTAGCGAGTATCAGCAACTCTGAGTAATTGATCTTGAACTGAATGAAGAGAGTTCAATTTCCTGATGTGGTGGCGACTCTGATCAAGATCTGAATGTTAGTTTTAGGGAGAGCTGTGAATAGCTCATATTGAAAGAGAGAGTTACTTGATGAAAACAAGGTTTAATTCCTTTAGGGAAAAGCAAGTACTCAGTTATTGTAATCCACTGTTCAGTATGATGAGAAACACAGTTAGGATGAAGGTCTTATTTGTAATCCAAACTTAGGCTTAAAGGTAATCTCAAGAGCGAGTTTGCAGTGTTGCTGCTAGCTGCATTCAAGTTTAATTACTAAGCACCTGTTTGCAGTCAGGTGATGACTTAAGAACAGGTAGGATGTTCAGTAACAAGGAGAGAGTGAAAAGGTGGCCTGGAATCCTTACATACGCCCCCCCTCAAGGAAGCCGATCCTCGGCTTGATGTTTAGGATGGTGCGGATAGCGTCTGTGGAAGCGGGATACTAGGCGTGGGGCGTCAACATGGTTATAAGGTTCCCAGGTGTCATCATCCGGAGAGTATCCTTTCCATCTAACCAGGTATTGGAGTTGCCCATTACATATTCTGGAGTCCAGAAGGTCTTGCACCTCAAAGGAATCCGAAAGTAACGGTGTGGTAGCAGGTGGCAAAACACTAGAGGTAGGGGTTGAATCAGTGGCTGGTTTCAACAGGGAGACATGAAAAGTTGGATGTACAGGTATAGATGATGGCAGGTCCAAGGTGACGGCATTGCTGTTCACAACACGAGTAATGAGAAATGGACCAATAAATAACCCAGAGAGTTTCTTACAAGGAACTGCTAATTTGATATGTTTCGTGGAAAGCCAAACCCTGTCCCCAACTGCATAGGTAGGAGCAGGTCGGCGGTGTGAATCATAGTTTTTCTTCTGTAAGGATTGGGCATTTAGGATATTCCGTTTTAGGAAGTGGAAGTTCTCTGCAATGGTTTGTAAGAGGTCATCGACTATCGGGGAGTCGACAGTTTGCGTCTCCTCTACTCTGAAGTTGGGATGGAAGGCGTAGTTGGCAAAGAAGGGTGATAGATTAGTTGAACTGTTTGTAGCATTGTTATAAGCAAACTCAGCCATGTATAGATAACGAGCCCAGTCAGTTTGCTGATAAGAACAATAACAGCGCAGATACTGTTCCAGCCATTGATTTAGTCTCTCAGTCTGACCGTTGCTTTGTGGGTGAAAAGCGGTACTCAGACGATGGTCAATTTGTAGATGTAGAGTAAGATGTTTCCAAAACTTCGAGGTAAATTGGGTGCCTCTGTCCGTTATTATGACAGTTGGAAGACCATGATATCTGACGACTGATTTCAGGAATAGTTGAGCTGTTTCATAGGAGGTAGGAAGTTTATGATAGGGGATAAATATCACCATTTTAGTTAGGATATCCGTGATGACAAGGATGGTATTAAAACCAGTGCTTAATGGTAGTTCCACTAAGAAGTCCATGCCAATGTGAAGCCATGGCCTGTTCGGAATTTCGCTTGGCATGAGTGCACCGTAGGGTTTATTCCTATCTTTTTTAGAAGTGATACAGATGGTACAATCTTTTATGTAATCCTTTACTGTGGACATCATGTTGGGCCACCAATAAGATCTGTCGAGCAATTTTTTTGTTTTGGTTATGCCAGGATGTCCCAATAGGGGAGGATTATGATGTTGTCTAATAACATCCATCCTGAGGACTTTTGGTACATATATTTGCCTTCCATGGAAGTACAAGTTGTTCCGGTAGGTAACTTGGTTGTACGGGATTTCAGCGTCAGAGAGTAGGGATTGTTGTATCCGTGAGACAAAAGTAGGTAGAAGCCCCAGGAATCTATCAGGCGGTATGATCGGGGTAGATTCTCCTGTATTCAATGGCCTCGGGTCTCTCCTGGAGAGGGCATCAGCCTTACCATTCTTATTGCCTGGTCTGTAGATAATTTGAAAATTGAATCTGCAGAAGTATAGGCTCCAACGGACTTGTCTACCTGAGAGTGTTTTGTTTGTTTGCAGAAATTCAAGATTACGATGATCAGTATAGATCAGAATGGGAAGGGTTGTGCCCTCCAACAGGTGTCTCCAGTTCTCAAAAGCTCTTTTAATAGCTAGCAACTCTTTATCCCCGATTGAATAATTCATTTCTGCTGGGGAGAGTAACTTAGAGTAAAAAGCTACAGGATGGAGAAGTTGTTTAAGATCTTTCCGTTGTGATAAAACTGCCCCAATGGCATAGTCAGAGGAATCAACTTCAAGAATGAACTGCAAAGAGGGGTCTGGAAACTGCAATATGGGAGCAGAAGTAAAGGACTCTTTGAGTGACTGGAAAGCTTGCGAGGCAGCGTAATTCCAAATGAAAGGAACCGAAACACTAGTAAGCGAGGTAAGAGGTTTAACCTTATGTGAGAAGTTCCTAATAAACTTTCTATAGTAATTGCTGAATCCAAGGAAACGTTGCAAATCCTTCCTATTGGTAGGTTGTGGCCAGGATTTCACGGAGTCAACTTTGTTCTCTTGCATCTTGATGCCTTCAGGTCCAATGGTGTAACCGAGAAACTCAATCTCCGAGGTATGGAAGACACATTTCTCCAATTTAGCATAGAGCCGATGAACTTGGATACGGGAGAGAATCCATCTCACATGTTTAATATGTTCATCTATATTGTTGGAGTAGATGAGTATGTCATCCAGGTACACTATGACGCAAACATCAAGTAAATCATGGAAGATGTCATTCACGAAGTACTGGAACGTTGCAGGCGCGTTAGTGAGACCAAATGGCATAACCAGATATTCAAATAGCCCGTAACGGGTTCGAAAAGCGGTTAACCACT
This sequence comes from Bombina bombina, assembly GCF_027579735.1. Taxonomy (NCBI): domain Eukaryota; kingdom Metazoa; phylum Chordata; class Amphibia; order Anura; family Bombinatoridae; genus Bombina; species Bombina bombina. Next base: position 168,792,018 of record NC_069504.1, on the reverse strand, counting down.
CGTCGCCCTCCCTGATTCTGACAAGATTGTAAGCCCCTCTTAGATCCAGTTTCGTGAAAATCGTTGCATGTTGCAATCTCTCAATCAATTCAGGGATGAGTGGCAACGGATATCGGTTCTTGACGGTAATCTTATTTAGTTCCCTAAAATCGATAATAGGGCGTAAAGATTGATCCTTATTTCTAACAAAGAAAAATCCAGAGGCAGCAGAAGAAACAGAAGGACGAATAAAACCTTTTTTTAGATTATCATCCAGATAGGTCTTCAGGTGGACAAGTTCTGGTTCTGACAATGGATAGAGACGACCAAATGGTGGAGACAAGCCTGGTTTTATATCGATAGGGCAGTCATATGGGCGATGTGGGGGAAGTGTCTCCGCTTCCTTCTTGCTGAACACATCAGAGAATTCCAAGTAGACTTCGGGTATTTGAGGAGTTTAGGATAAGAGAAGTAATGAACCATGTTGAAAACAGGTCTGCTTGCAATAAGGTGAATCAAAATGCACTTGTAAAGAACTCCATGTGATGTGTGGTTCATGTAACTGGAGCCAACGTAAGCCTAGGACAATAGGGAAGAGAGGTGATGTGATTACATCAAAAGCGATGTATTCTTGATGTAAGCCAATCGTAGTGACAAGAATAGGAATGGTATGATGCGTGATAGGACCAGATGAAATATCAGAACCATCAACAACTTTAATAGAAACAGGAGACAATTTTTTGCAGAGTGGTATTTTATTTTTCAATACAATGGAAGCATCAATGTAATTTTCTTGTGCTCCAGTGTCAATTATTGCCTCTATCTTCGTATGACGGTTGTCCCACTGCAAAGAGAGAGGTAAAAGACAGTGAACTGGAGAATCACGCAATATCAGTGAGCTTAAGCAAGAATGTGACTTACTGTTTTTGTTCTTGTGTAGTGAAGTACAGTCACGGATTGAGTGGGAGGGTGAACCACAGTACATGCATAAGCCACGGGACTTTCTCCGGAATCTTTCCTCCGAAGATAGTGGGCCTCTGAATACACCTATGTCCATAGGTTCAACTTGAAGTAGGATGAACAGGACCATGGTCAACATGGCAGGTCTTCTAGAATTAGGTTCAACGTATTGGCGTTCAGATTTTCTTTCTCTGAGACGACGATCAAGTTGCATAGAAAGTCTGATGAGACCTTCCAAGGTATCTGGGAGCTCAGTGCGAGCTAATTCATCTTTGACTTGCTCCGCCAGGCCTAGACGAAATTGATTTTTTAATGCAACGGTGTTCCATTGGCTATCGGTTGCATATTGCTTAAAATCAGTGATGTAAGATTCCACAGGCCTGTTACCTTGTTTTAACTTTCGGAGTTTTGTCTCCGTAGTGAGCTGTACATTCGAGTCGGAGTACAGCTCATCCATAACAGCAAGAAATGATTGCAGGGAGGAGAGAATCGAACTGTTAGTTTCAAAGAGGGTATCAGCCCATTTACGGGGTTCTGCTCGCAGATAGGAGATCATAGTTAGAACCTTCACTCTATCATTTGGATAGGTGACAGGTTTTAGAGTGAAAGTCAGAAGGCAAGCATTTCTATACTGCCTATATAAAGCTCTATCCCCATAGAAAGGTTCAGGAGAGGAAATAAAAGGTTCAATTGAAGAATCAGATGTATGAGGTTTTGAAGCTGTGATATCCTGAATAACTTTCTTTAGTTTATCATTTTCAGTCTTTAACTCCCTCATACCCTGAGTGAGCTCATCCACCCCGTGGGAAAGGTTGTATACGATATTTGGCAAGTCTGCTGGATCCATGGCGGCTTAGTAATTCTGTAATGTCAAGCAGACTGAAACCTTACAGCAGTGCTTTCCAAACTGTGTGTCGGGACACACTAGTGTGTCGGCAGCAGTGTGTAGGTGTGTCCCTGCTTCAGCACAATTTTTTTTTAAATTTAATTTATTTTTTTGTTTCTGACTTTCCGCCTGCCTGTTACGCATATCACATGGTTGACTCGTGATTGATACCTATGGGTCACAGATCATCTTAACCTATTGGTGCAGCTCAGTGGGAACTGAAACTATTCCCATTGGCGGCTTTGGCGGCACATTGGCTCCTGACTGCACGTGTAGTCTCCTTAATTGGCTCCTGACTGCACGTGTAGTCAGTGAGTGGGACAGCAGTGTGTTTGCAGCACGGGCAGTAGTCAATCAGACTCACCGAGCTCTGAGGGCGGCAGCTTAAATGCTAAGCTAAAGTCTGAAGTCATTGGGGTTTTTTTTGCAGCTAGCTCCCAGTAATGCATTGCTGCTCTTGATATATGGATAGAAAGTGGAAGCTTAAAAATGCTTGATGATGAAATGCGAGTGTCTTTATCTAATATTCCACCAAATATTCAGAAATTGTGTTCATCCCATCAACCTCATGCAGCCCATTAAAATAGTAAGTAGCTATTGGTGTTATTAAACTTTTTTTTAATTCTTGCACATGCATACTGTTACTTGTAAATACATTTCGTTATTATATCATTTATGTATGTGTCCGTATCTCTTAAAAGAAGTTAGTTTAACCTCCTGTTTGCCAGTACAACTTAATTACTGTGTCGCGAAATTATGTAGGTCTAAAAAGTGTGTCGCCAACATGAAAAGTTTGGAAAGCTCTGCCTTACAGGTTAGGGAATAAGATCGCACTTGCAGACTTAAAGTAGAATAGGAATGTATCACCAGTGTATACAGGCTATTAATAGCATAGACTGTTTATGAAAGGTGAAATAGGTTTAATCTTGTTTAAGAATAGAAGGTAGGATATAGGTCTCCTTCTAAATATGTAAACAAATAATGAAAAGAGGTCAGCTGTATTTATCTTGACACAAGTGGAGTCATATAAGGAAGGCAGTTCAATTCAAATAAGATGCAATAATTCTCAGTATAGGAACCCGGAGTGCAATACTCAGGATCGATATGTAAATGCTGCCTGAGAGTTATTCTGTTAACACACAGAGGAATCAGCTATCACACAGTGGTTGCGGAGAGGAGACTCAATCAATACCGCTGGTATGCGGGGAACCTGTCTCTCCAACAGAGCAGCTGGAGTCCGTGACCGCTATAGAGCGGAGTTACATGCAGCAGAGGGAGGAACGCAGGTACTGATTGACAGCGGCTTGCGCTGTGGAAATCCGTTGATGCGATGGAGGAGGCGGAACAGAGGATGATTGACAGCGGCTTGTTACCTGAGGCTCCGGTGCCCGTTAACGGCTACAGTGGATATTTAGCGAGTATCAGCAACTCTGAGTAATTGATCTTGAACTGAATGAAGAGAGTTCAATTTCCTGATGTGGTGGCGACTCTGATCAAGATCTGAATGTTAGTTTTAGGGAGAGCTGTGAATAGCTCATATTGAAAGAGAGAGTTACTTGATGAAAACAAGGTTTAATTCCTTTAGGGAAAAGCAAGTACTCAGTTATTGTAATCCACTGTTCAGTATGATGAGAAACACAGTTAGGATGAAGGTCTTATTTGTAATCCAAATTTAGGCTTAAAGGTAATCTCAAGAGCGAGTTTGCAGTGTTGCTGCTAGCTGCATTCAAGTTTAATTACTAAGCACCTGTTTGCAGTCAGGTGACGACTTAAGAACAGGTAGGATGTTCAGTAACAAGGAGAGAGTGAAAAGGTGGCCTGGAATCCTTACACATTCAAGAGTGCAATCTCCAAATACCTGGAATAGTAGTCAATCACGACTAAGTACTTTTTCCCATGCAGTTCACGCAAATCAGCAGCTATTTTCTGCCATAGGCCTGCAGGCAGAGGAGTAGAAATCAAAGGCTCCCTTCTCTGAGTAGGCCGGCATTTTCCGGCAAAAGGCACATTTTGACACGTGGCTTGCAATGTCGGAACTGATCCCAGGCCACCATACTGCCGTAGCTGCCCTTTTTCTGCACTTTGTAATGCCCAAGTGGTCATCATGAATCCTGCTTAACATTTCCTTCCGCATGCTAACAGGAATAACAATGCGGTCCTGGAACAGCACTGCATTGTGCTGCAACCTCTCTGACTGGTAAGAACTTAAAGATATCCAGGCTGCCCGGCTCTTGGGCCAACCTTCTTTTATGTACTTAATAACTTCTTGAAGGACTATATCTAAACGTGTCTCCTTCCTTATTTGCTCTAGCTTCCCTGCCGAAATGGATTTGGATGCCAGAACTGAATCCCGATTCTGTTGCAGATTATTCAGGAGCAGTCAGTGGGAGCCTGGAAAGTGCCTGGAAAGTGTATCTGTCACTACCAGTTGTTTCCCCGGCACATGCACTGCCTGAACGTTGAACCTAAGCAGCCTCATCAGAAGTCTCTGGCATCTTAGGGGTGTTTTGTCAATATCATAGGAATTGATAAGAGGGACTAGCGGTTTATGGTCAGTCTCCAGACTAAATTTCTCTAAACCCACTAGGTAATGCTGGAAGCGCTCACAGGGCCAAACTGCAGCCAGGCCTTCCTTCTCAATTTGGGCATATTTCGACTCAGCAGCCGTCAGTGTACGGGAACAGTAGGCGATGTGCTGTAGTTTGTTCTCATTCAGCTGCAGGAGGACAGCCCCTAACCCATAACTGCTTGCATCAGCACTAACCACAGTCTTTTTAGAAGGTTCGTAGATCCCCAACACTTGGCAGACCTCAGCAGGGACTTGACCTGTGAAGGTCCCCAGACTCAGGCAACATCTTTCTTCAACAACTCTGTGATAGGGTGTAGTACTGTGGATACATCTGGAAGGAACCTGCCCACATAATTCATAAGGCCCAATATTTGTCTCAGATCGTGTACATCAGAAGGACTTTTCATCTGTTCAATAGCAAGGATTTTATCAGGGTCCAGCTTGATGCCATCTCCATTGATGATATGCCCAAAGTAACATAACTCAGCCTTTCTAAAATGTTATTTCTCCTTATTTAATTTCAGCCCGGACTCTCTAATGGTCTGCAGCACACAGCTCAATCGCTGATCATGTTCTTCCAATGTAGTCCCATACACTAAAATGTCATCCATGACATAAGGTGGTCCCTTAGGAGAGAATACATCTCTCTTTGAAAGATTTCAGGAGCAGAGGATATCCCAAAGGGGAGTCTGCAGAAGCAAAATCGATTTACCGGTGTAATAAAGGTAGTCAGTTTGCGGCACTTTGATTCTAGAGGTGTCTGCCAGAAGTCGCTGGAAGCATCAAATGTAGAGAAGATCTTCGCCCCAGCCAATTTGGAGCTATGTCTTCAACTGTCGGCAGCACATATCTCTCTTCACCGCCTCATTCAGCCTTTTTCCCGTTTTTCTTTGCAACAGGCACAATGGGGGCACCCCAGTCAGTTGCTTCAACAACCTCTTCGATAACTCCCATATTCTTCATACGCAGAAGTTCCTTCTCTACTTGAGGCATGAGCGGGAATGGAATTCTACAAGGAGTGATAATGCTGTATGGGACTGCGTCACCTTTAAGCGATATTCGGACTGGGTTGAAATTAAGTAGGCCCAATTCACCAAACATTTCTTCTGAAATCTCATTCACTCTGGTGACCAGGCCCAAACCACAGGCTGCTTTTCTGCTCAATAGGTTGTTAACACACTGACCTCTAATTACATGTACCCACATGGTGAATTTCCTCTGCTTGTACTTGCAGCTAGCAAGAAATTTCCCCGCACAATTGATGCGGCCACCAGGACTATATGAACTTTTGTTGGAACTTTTTTTTTGCTGAGGCTGTCGAGGCAGTTTTATGAATGCTGCAAGGGACATAACAGTGATGTCTGCTCCCATGTCAATTTTGAAAGCAACTTTGGCTCTCATTACAGTAAGGGTAACCCACCAATCTTCATCTGAACCAGAATGTTCAACAACAGATCCTACAAAGGAAACTTCTTGACCCTCCTGGTCGCTATCCACCTGCATCTCCTTAATGTATTCAGTCTTACACGCCACTTCCAAATAGCCCATTCGGTTACATTTTCTACATCTTTTATCTTTAGCAGGGCATATGACATTCTGATCATGGGTACAGCTACACTGCGTGCAGCCAGCTTGCTGTGCCCATCCGCTTCTGGGCCTATCTATTGCCCTTGGTCTAACACAATACTCTTAGACCTCAGATCAGCACATTGCTTTTTCACCAGTTCACTCTGGTGGGCCATCCTAATAGCCCCATCTAGTGTTAATTCAGCCTCCAACTGTAGCTTCAGTGAGACTTCAGCATCTGCAATTCCTATGACTATTCTGTCTCTGATTTGCTCTTCTTTAGCAACACCAAACTCACAGAATTCAGCTAGTTCATACAGGCTTCGCACAGATGACTCCACAGATTCTCCCACACGCTGAGCACGTTTGTGAAAACAAGCCCTCTCATAAATCACATTTATTTTGGGCACAAAAGGGGCACTGAGTTTGTTCATAACTATTTCAAAATCAAATTCTTCCCCTTCTTGGAAAGTAAAGGCATTGAACACTGGCTCCACATCTTTCCCCATAGAATATAAAAGAGAATTAACTTGTACTTCACCACTTTCCTTGTCCAGCTTAGAAGCAATCCTGAAGCGTTGAAACGGCTGATGCCATGTGGGCCAAGCTGCAGGCTGAGAGAAATCAAAAGGCTCAGGTGGGGTCAACTTCAACATCGTCATTAATCAGGAAACAGAAGCGCAGGCAAGTAATTCTGACACCATGTCATGAGATGCAGGACACAGCATAAAAGGTACAACGCTATTTTATTGCAGAACATAGAAGTATACAGCTTGCACAACACATCTAACTCAGTAAGTGCGACATAGACAATACCGACCCTAAGCCCCGCCCCCATTCGGTGACGTCACCTCCCACTCTCCTCACAAACAGTATCATATATATACTGTGTGTGTATATAAATATATATATATATATATATATATATACATATATAATAAAAAGTACATTATTTTCTCTGTGAAGAACATAGGAATGTAAAATATGCGTAACGCGGTCGGGTTAGTGCACATGAATTTGATATCTTCAAAGCGCGTTCTAGAAATATTACATAGAAACTTTTAAAAAATATGAATAAAAAAATTACTTTTTTAATTAAATATATATTTCTATATATATCTGATACTGTTAATGTAAAATACATATCTATAACTATATATAAAAAATAATAGATATACAGGTATAGGTAAAGTATAGGTATATATATATATGTGTGTATTTACAAAAAAAGTACATTGTTCTGTATGTCAAAAACGTGAACTCTGTTCGGGTTAGTGTGGTGTAAGGTTTTTTTTTTCTTCAGTTTGCACTCTCAATCAATTTCTATGGAGAGAAGAAGTTAACGCGGTTGGCGATATACTTTACTTGAACAAAACAGACATGTAAATATATTTTACAACAACTAACAGTTGCTAGTAGTTCTTTAATGGTGTGCAAAATATAATGGACACCTCGTGCAATTATAGATGTTTATGGCAGAACCGCCTACTAGAGAAATGATAGGGGAAGAGATACATAATTAATTTTGAGCATGATTTTGCCTTTACAACAAGGCCTCTCAGCAACCTAATGAGTGTCTATGGACCTCCCCCACTGTGGCCCCTAGATGTTTGGTAGAACATTCCTTTTCTAGAACTTACCTATTTTATTATTGTTTCTTTGAATGGTTTATACTTTATACATATCTTGAGAAACGTTCTGCTGTGTTATCCAAAGTATTCTAGATGAGGACTGACTAGTGACGTATCAGGTCATGTTACTACATTTAGCCTGCATAGTTTGCATTAGGGGCATATCTACTTTCAGGACATTGCTACTGTAGAGTTTATGTCCTTGAAAAACTTTGAGCATTTTATTTAATTATTTAACATTAGATTATTTAAAAAGTGGGCATACAAATGTCAGGGCTATACCTGAAGAAGAATGTAATAGTTGTCCAGTATCATTTATCTAATAAAAGCAAATTAGCAATGACAACTTATTCTAAACAAACGTCCTTGATATCTTATATGCCTGAATTAAAGTTGGACTGATCATACTACAATGGTGTTCTGCAATAATATATTGTTATAAAAACTTCAATCCTCTGTCATCCCTAACAGGCCAAAATATAAGGTTTACCTTTTCTTTCGGCGTGCGCTGGTATTTCAGGTTTCAGCATTGCGAACGCGAGCTGGGAAGCATTATGCTCACATAAGTGCACTTCCATAGGCTCTAATGGGAGCCTCATTCTGATGCCTTCAGAGACGGCATTAGAACCTACGCGCAGTGAAAGGGGTAAGTAGCGCAGCAATGGCAGCAAATTTTAATTTATATATATTATTATATGCATGTATATTAAATGTTAATATGTGTATCTACACATAAATATATATGTATATAAGTAGACTGCAATGTAAAGGCACTTTTCAGTGCTGTTTTTGTTCTAACACTCCACACCCACCAACGTTAGCCCCAAAATACTGCAGAGTGCAGTTATTTTATTAAAAAATAAAGATGCTGCTATCTTTCAGCTAGACTACGAGTTGTGCGTTAGGGTAAAAAAGCAGCGTTAAGAGGTCCTAACGCTGCTTTTTTACGCCCGCTGGAGTCTTGAAGGTTTAGGGTCACTGCACACTTCTTTGGCCTTATCACAAAACGACTTACGTAAACTTTCTAAAATCTTTTTTATATGGGACTTCCATAGCGCCGGTATTATGAGTCTGTCCTGGGAGGCCAAAAAGTGAGCGGTACACCCTACCCCGTCAAGAACCCTAACGCATTTAAAAGTCAGTAGTTAAGAGTTTTATGGTACAACGCCGTAACATAAAACTCATAACTAAAGGGCTAAAAAGTACACTAACACCCATAAACTACCTATTAACCCCTAAACCGAGGCCCTCCCACATTGCAAACACTATAATACAAATTTTAACCCCTAATCTGCTGCTCCGGACACCGCCGCCACCTACATTATATTTATGAACCCCTAATCTGCTGCCCCCAACATCGCCGACACCTACATTATAATAATTAGCCCCTAATCTGCCGCTCCGGACACCGCCACCACCTATCTACATTTATTAACCCCTAATCTTCTATCCCCAACGTCGCCGACACCTACATACTATTTATTAACCCCTAATCTGCTGCCCCCAACATCGCTGACACCTACATACTATTTATTAACCCCTAATCTGCCGCCCCCAACGTCGCCACCACTATATTAAAGATATTAACCCCTAAACCTAAGTATAACCCTAACACCCCCTAACTTAAATATAATTACAATAAATCTAAATAAATATTCCTATCATTAACTAAATTATTCCTATTTCAAACTAAATTCTTACCTGTAAAATAAACCCTAAGATAGCTACAATATAACTAATAGTTACATTTTATCTAGCTTAGGGTTTATTTTTATTTTACAGGCAAGTTTGTATTTATTTTAACTAGGTAGAATAGTTAATAAATAGTTATTAACTATTTAATAACTACCTCGCTAAAATAAATACAAACGTACCTGTAAAATAAAACCTAACCTAAGTTACACTAACACCTAACACTGCACTATAATTAAATAAATTAACTAAATTAAATACAATTACCTAAATTAAATTAAATTAGCTAAAGTACAAAAAAAACACACTAAATTACAGATATTTAAACTAATTACACCTAATCTAATAGCCCTATTAAAATAAAAAAGCCCCCCCCCCAAGAAAAAAAAAACCTAGCCTAAACTAAATTACCAATAGCGCCTTTTGCGGGGCATTGACCCAAAGTAATCAGCTCTTTTACCTGTAAAAGAAATACAAACAACCCCCCAACAGTAAAACCCACCACCCACACAACCAACCTCCCAAATAAAATGCTATCTAAAAAAAACCTAAGCTCCCATTTGCATGGGCATTGCCCTTAAAAGGGCAGTTAGCTCTATAGCTTTTTTTTATTTTAACCCCTTAATGACAACTGACGTACCAGGTACGTCATGCATTAACAAGCAGTTAATGACAATGGACGTACCTGGTACGTCAGTTGTCTAACAGAGTGCTGGAAGCGATCGCAATCGCTTCCAGCAGCTCTCAGGGTATTGCAGTGATGCCTCCATATGGAGGCATCCTGCAATACCTTTTTAGAAGACTCCGATGCAGAGAGAGCCACTCTGTGGCCCTCTCTGCACCGGTAGCGATGGTGCCGGTTCGTTGGTGGGTGGGAGAGTAACAGCGAGGCGGGTGGGCGGCCCATCGCTACCCGGCATCCGGTTCCTAGAAGTGCAATGTGCACGCCGGGTGCCGGGAGCGTGCGGGGGGTGTGCGTGCATGTGCGCGCATTAGCTGGCCACTGACATCAATTAGGAGGGAAGAGGGGGGGGGGAAAAGATTAAAAAAAATAATAATATAAAAGGATCTGGGAGGGGGAGGGGGATAGGGGTATTGTGGGGGGCTGCTACACTACAGAAAACAAAAAAAATTGCAAAAGAGGAATACTTTTGTTTTTGGGGCAAATTGGGTACTGGCAGACATCTGCCAGTACCCAAGATGGCCGCAATTAGATAGGGGAGAGGGTTAGAGAGCTGGGGGGGGGGGGGATCATGGAGGTTGGGGCTAAGGCAGGAGTCCATCACAGCTAAAATATTTTATTTTTTTTATAAAAAAAAAAAAAAACTCCTTTTATTTAGTACTGGCAGACTTTCTGCCAGTACTTAAGATGGCGGGGACATTTGTGGGGTGGGGGAGGGAAGAGAGCTGTTTGGGAGGGATCAGGGGGTCGAATGTGTCAGGTGGGAGGCTGATCTCTACCCTAAAGCTAAAATTAACCCTGCAAGCTCCCTACAACCTACCTAATTAACCCCTTCACTGCTGGGCATAATTTACGTGTGGTGCGCAGCAGCATTTAGCGGCCTTCTAATTACCAAAAAGCAATGCCAAAGCCATATAAGTCTGCTATTTCTGAACAAAGGGGATCCCAAAGAAGCTTTTACAACAATTTGTGCCATGATAGCACAAGCTGTTTGTAAATAATTTCAGTGAGAAACCAAAAATTGTGAAAAATGTAAAGTTTTTTTTTATTTGCTCGCATTTGGCGGTGAAATGGTGGCATAAAATATACCAAAATGTGCCTAGATCAATACTTTGGGTTGTCTTCTAACAAAAAATATATACATGTCAAGGGATATTCAGGTATTCCTGACAGATATCAGGGTTCCAATGTAACTAGCGCTAATTTTGAAAAAAAGTGGTTTGGAAATAGCGAAGTGCTACTTGTATTTATGGCCCTATAACTTGCAAAAAAAGCTAAGAACATGTAAACATTGGGTATTTCTAAACTCAGGACAAAATTTAGAAACTATTTAGCATGGGTGTTTTTTGGTGATTGTAGATGTGTAACAGATTTTGGGGGTCAAAGTTAGAAAAAGTGTGTTTTTTTCCATTTTTTCCTCATATTTTATTATTTTTTTTTGTAGTAAATTATAAGACATGATGAAAATAATGGTATCTTTAGAAAGTCCATTTAATGACGAGAAAAACGGTATATAATATGTGTGGGTACAGTAAATGAGTAAGAGGAAAATTACAGCTAAACACAAACACCGCAGAAATGTAAAAATAGCCATTGTCATTAAGGGTAAGAAAATTGAAAAATGGTCCGGTCATTAAGGGGTTAATAGGGCTATTAGATTAGGTGTAATTAGTTTAAATATTTTTTTATTATTTTAATATTTGTTTATTATTTTCTGTAATTTAGTGGGGGGGTTTTGTACTTTAGCTAATTTAATTTAATTTAGGTAATTGTATTTAATTTAGTTAATTTATTTAATTATAATGTAGTGTTATTGTAACTTAGGTTAGGTTTTATTTTACAGGTACTTTTGTATTTATTTTAGCTAGGTAGTTATTAAATACTTAATAACTATTTAATAACTATTCTACCTAGTTAAAATAAATACAAACTTGCCTGTAAAATAAAAATAAACCCTAAGCTAGATACAATGTAACTATTAGTTATATTGTAGCTATCTTAGGGTTTATTTTACAGGTAAGTATTTCATTTTAAATAGGAATAATTTAGTTAATGATAGTAATATTTATTTAGATTTATTGTAATTATATTTAAGTTAGGGGGTGTTAGGTTTAGAGTTAGGGTTAGGTTTAGGGGTTAATAACTTTAATATAGTGATGACGATGTTGGGGGCGGCAGATTAGGGGTTAATAAATTTAGGTAGGTTGCCGCTACATTGGGTTGGCAGATTAGGGGTTAATAAATATAATGTAGGTGTCGGCGATGTTGGGGGCAGCAGATTAGGGGTTAATACATATAATGTAGGTGGTGGCGGTGTCCGGAGCAGCAGATTAGGGGTTAATAAATATAATGCAGGTGTCGGCGATGTTGGGGGCGGCAGATTAGGGTTAGTAAGTGTAAGATTAGGGGTGTTTAGACTCGGGGTTCATGTTAGGGTGTTAGGTGTAGACATAACTTTGATTTCCCCATAGGAATCAATGGGGCTGCGTTAAGGAGTTTTACGCTGCTTTTTTGCAGGTGTTAGACTTTTTCTCAGGCGGCTCTCCCTGTTGATTCCTATGGGGAAATCGTGCACGAGCACGTACGACCAGCTCACAGCTGACTTAAGCAGCACTGCCTGGTATTGGAGTGCGGTAATGAGCAAAATTTTGCTCAACGCTCACTTCTTGTCTTTTAACGACGGGTTTCTGAAAACTCGTAATACCATTAATTAATTTTATAAGCGCTAATTGCTACTGCGAGCTTGCAATAGCAATATCCAGACACTTGAAACGGCTGATTATTTATTGCGCACCTGCAAACGGGCAAATTTGCCCATTTGGGGGCACACAATAATTTATCACTCCACTTGTAACCAAGCCTTAAATAAATAAAAATACATGTGACCTGTTAGGAGGGTATTTGAGGCCTGGGGTTGAGTCTTGGGACTTTTGCTAATAGTCTCTAAATAGAGATATGACACCAATTTTGTATGGCTTTCATATAGCATCTGGTGATAGAGAAAATATTTTTATTGTGTTCTCATGTGACTTAAAATAACCAGAAGTCCCTATTTTTTAAGAAAAGTCCAGAATTTGAGCAGTCAGTCCCTAATTTTTTAAAGGACTAAGTTAATGTGTCACTGATTGTCCCAAATTTGGCCAGATGGGTTTCCCGTCCCTTGTCCCAGTGTGTAGATGTCAAGAACCAACTTCTATTTCCACAAAATCAGCTGCAGTTACCTCTCAAATCCAGTAGGGGTCACTTTTGCGTATCACAGTTAAAGTGAATGTCAAGTTAAACAGATTACATAAAGTGAAACGATAGCAGTTAAAAAATTAACTACACGGATAATAGCTGAAGCTCCGGTCGCCATATTCAGCATTTGATTGACAGATGACTCACCTGCAATCAACTAATCGTTGTTTCCCCCCTGGACAGGGACATTTGTGCAAAGGGGCTATTATCCGTGTAGCGTTTATAGTGTAATAGCTCTTAAGATAAGTATATCCTAACGATTTCATGAATGAAAGTCTCATTCATTTTTTAACTGCTATCATTTCACTTTATGTAATCTTTTTAACATTCCCAGTGACAGCAGGACGTGATAGTTAACTTGCTTTTTACTTCCTTCAGGTTGTCTGGTATGAAGCTGGTTGAGGAGGGTAGAATGAGTCTGGCTCACTTTTAACTGGCATCCCCCACTTGCTTTTACTGAATGATTTGTGACATCATGTTGCTAGGCGTGTATGCCTTCTGACCCACACAGCCTTCTTAGGACACTAAAAACAGGTGGCGGTGCATCCCAGACCGTGTGGAAAATTAGCAATGTATAAGCGCCCGGTTACATTAACTTTTCAATTGAAGTTGCCGTCTTTGTTGACAGAAGCTGGAAAAAAAGAATCCTTGAGTCTTGTTTGCCTTGTTTGACGTGAATCAGGGTTGGATTGGATACCCTGACAGATTGCACAGACTCATCTGTGCTTTTCATGGCAGTGATTTTCTCTATTGTAGAGATCAAGAATGAGATGAAGACAAGCAATAGTTATTATTTATAAAAAAAAAATATTGCCCCAAAGTTTTGCAGCAGTACTAGTTGCCATGTTTGCTATCACTGCTAAAGCAAGCTGCCTATCTTTCAAAACCATTGCCTTTGTTTATCTGCTAGCGCTTTCCCTTCTGTAGAATGTGGATTGAAAATAAGTGATAAAAGTAGTTAGAACAGAAAATCAGCCCATTATATCTATTGCCCCCTTGCTCTCCATATAAAGCTGTCATGCATAGTGCTTAGAAATCCTTTGTTTTAAAAACTGAGTATGCTTGGAGTGTGGATTTAACTTGGAGCACTATATATATATATATATATATATATATATATACTGTATATACACAGAGACAAATGCACTCACAGGAACGAACAGCCAGCTCAATAACATTGTTAGCCTGTTCTATAGCGATTTACCACCTGGGTGCAACTTCTTTTAGCTCAGTAATACTTTTCACAGAGTAGAACTTTCCTGTAGTATATCAGTCTGATCCCGCCTATTATGGTCAGTCCAGCGCCAAAATGCCAGGCAATTCCTCGCTGAACAAGGAACACAGCAACCCCAGACGATCATTTTGGCCTTCATTGGGCCTCATCAGGGAGGTGTAGGAGTATTCCTCTAAGCACATTGAGCAAGGAGTCCACGTCTGGTTGCCCCTTTTCTCCATAGGGAGACTAAATACACACAGAGAGAAATGCACTCACATAAACGAACAGCCAGCTCAATAACATTGTTAGCCTGTTCTATGGCAATTTACCACCTGGGTGCAACTTCTTTTAGCTTAGTAATGCTTTTCACAGAGGAGAACTTTACTGTAGTAAATCAGTCCCTGTGAGTAGTATACCAGTTCCTGTTAGTGCACTTCTGTGTGTGTGTATGTATATATATATATATATATATATATATATCTCAGCAGCAGGATTAGGTACAAGCAGAGTATGTTTTTTTTTATTAGTACAAGCCAGTAATTTGAATGGCAGCTGTAATAACACTGATTATACAAACAATTAGTAGTGCATGTCCTTGACTTGCAGGATATTAGCAACACTGAGTTATTAGAACTTGTTAACTTGAAGGTGCTCACCTTCAAGGTAAGAAGATAGATACTTAAGATATGGTATTATAGTAGATACAAATTGCAGCATACATAAAACATCTAATATAAAATAAAAAAAAAAGGTGAATACAGATTTTATACTCACAAGTAAAGCAGCACTCTGTTGTGCTTATAGAGGCAGACTGGGAGTTCACAGTGTACTAAGACATTTGGTATGAACCAAGAATTATAATATCATGTACCTTTTATATATGTATGTGTGTATATATATATATATATTTATTTATTTTTTAAAGGGTGGGGAACAATTTTTTAATGTTACTATTTTAGAATACCATAATAATATCCTATAACATATGATGCTGACATGATATCCACCATAAGATAATGTTTGGCTATGGTTGTTGTTTTTTACATCCTTTATTAACCAATTTGTACAGTACTTGTTTGTTTTTTAGTATAATGTGAATTATTTGGAAATGGTTTTAATCATTGTATTCTAACTATGGTCTGATTGAAACAGGTGTGCACTCACACACCTGATGAGGCAGGTTCACTTCCACACCTGAATAGGTGTGGTTATGCTTCACTCTTAGAGTGGTCATTTAGCATTTATAAGCCAGAGCTCTCAGTCTTTGGATAGAAGCCTGAGGAAACAGACAGAGATCTGAGAAACTAGTTGCTTGTTTATCCATTGTTACGGTCACATTTGTGACATTTTATATTGTATTTTACTGCACCATTACACTATGGTATTTTAACTCTTTGCTGAGAGCCTGAGCTTGATTGAAATCTACCCTGGAGTGATTTGTTGCACTGCCTTGGTCAGTGAACTGGGACACTGTGAACTCCCAGTCTGCCTCTATAAGCACAACAGAGTGCTGCTTTACTTGTGAGTATAAAATCTGTATTCACCTATTTTTACATTTGTCCAAACTATATCACACGAGGAGGCGGCCTTGTCTTTGTGATTTTCTTTGCACAGAGAGAGTATTTACCCAGACTGGTTTTGTGACAAGGAGCTGACTTCTGGATCTAAGGGAGAATCTTATATATGTGCTACCCAGGAGGACTAATAAACCTCTGAAGTGCCCTCCTAATCTTGGGACTGCCTGAGCATCAATATCATATACAGATAAGAACTTATTAGAGACTTAATACTATTTATTTATTATATATTGTTTTAAGCTGCATTTTCTGTTTATATTGATCTCATCACATTACATTTGATTAGAGTCCATGTCTCATTTTTTCTGTAATTGTCATTATTATTTTGTTTTTATACATTATTATCTGATCATTTTATATTTTTAAGTTTTTATTGTTTTTACTATACTTCAGTATTATCCTACAGATTGTTGTAATACATCTATATTTATATTAGGCCTTGGTTGGCTTTTTTTTTTTTTTTTATTATATTTTTTTAAAAATTATATATTTCATCTAGCGCCCCCTAGAGTTACGCTTGCATAGTGTAACAGGTATTTCTAATATAAAATAATACAAATAATAAAAAGAAAAAATTATAAAAAGCAAAATGAATAAAATTGCAAATTTGAAAAAATATCATTAGAAAAGTACACACCCGTTGGGGTGAACATTATCAGAACTGCAAAAAACAAACAAAATTAAACATAGTGTACCAAACCATTGCGAAATGATTCATGATGGTAAACCTGACATCTTCAAAATCATTCCGATTGATTTTGTGCCCCCATCTACTGATTATGACCGAATGGTCAAACTCAGACAGCATGAGACCTACTGGATACAGAGGCCTCTAGTTATCAAGCCGTCAACCGCAAACACGCTGGAATTCCGCAGCGTATTTGTGGCGAGGCTGATTCGCCTTAGTTATCAAAGGCTAGAGAACGGCAAAAGTAGAATATAGTGACGTAAGCTATGATCCGCTGGTTTCAGTCCGACACAGATTGATTCTTACGTCACTCCAGATGTGCCGAACGCAAGTTCGGCACAATCTGACTACTTTTGCTAGTTATCAAAGAACTAGCAGGTATGCTCGGCACTTTTCCGGCCCAGCGTACCTGGTTTTCAATCCGCCGCCCTGGAAGCAGCGGATCCCATAGGAATCAATGGGAGTCTGACAGCAGCGAGAGCTCATGTTCGCTGCTGCCCAATATCCCATTGATTTCTAACCTAACATGTACCCCCTGCACCGCCTACATTATACTTATTAACCTCTAAACCGCTGCTCCCGGACCCCGCCGCACCTAAATAAACTTACTAACCCCTAAACCGCAGCTCCCGGACCCCGCCGCACCTAAATAAACTTACTAACCCCTAAACCGCCGCTCCCGGACCCCGCCGCAACTATAATAAATATATTAACCCCTAAACCGCCACTCCCGGACCCCGCCGCAGCTATAATAAATATATTAACGCCTAAACCGCCGCTCCCGGACCCCGCCACCACCTACATTATACCTATTAACTCCTAATCTGCCGCCCCCATTCCGCCGCCACCTATATAAAATTTATTAACCCCATCCTACCCCCCTATACCGCCGCCACTATATTAAACTTATTAACCCCTAAACCTAAGTCTACCCCTAACACCCCCCTAACTTAAATATTATTTAAATAAATCTAAATAAAAAATAATATTATTACTATTTAAAAATAAATACTTACCTATAAAATAAACCCTAAGATAGCTACAATATAACTAATAGTTACATTGTAGCCATTTTAGGATTTAATTTTATTTTACAGGCAACTTTGTATTTATTTTAACCAGGTACAATAGTTATTAAATAGTTAACTATTTAATAACTACCTAGCTAAAATACTTGCAAAATTACCTGTAAAATAATTCCTAACCTAAGTTACAATTAAACCTAACACTACACTATCATTAAATTAATTAAATAAATTAACTACAATTACCTAAAATTAAATAAACTAAACTATAGTACAAAAAAAACAAACACTAAATTACAGAAAATAAAAAAGAATTACAAGAAGTTTAAACTAATTACACCTAATCTAAGCCCCCTAATAAAATTATAAAGCCCCCCAAAATAAAAAAAATGCCCTACCCTATTCTAAATTACAAAGTAATCAGCTTTTACCAGCCCTTAAAAGGGCTTTTTGCGGGGCATTGCCCCAAAGTAATCGGCTCTTTTACCTGTAAAAAAACAATACAACCCCCCAACATTAAAACCCACCACCCACATACCCCTACTCTAACCCACCAAACCCCCCCTTAAAAAAACCTAACACTAACCCCCTGAAGATCACCCTACCTTTAGCCGTGTTCACCCAGCCGGGCAAAATTCTTCATCCAAGCGGGGCAAGAAGAGGTCTTCCATCCGGTAGAAGTCTTCATCCAAGCGGTGTCTTCTATTTTCATCCAACCGCGGCTCCATCTTGCAGACCTCCGACGCGGAACATCCTGCTGGCCTGACGACTACCCGACAAATGAAGGTTCCTTTAAGGGACGTCATCCAAGATGGCATCCCTCGAATTCCGATTGGCTGATAGAATCCTAAGGTAGAAAAAATTCTATTGGCTGATCGGATTTTTCCTACCTTAATTCCGATTGGCTGATAGAATCCTATCAGCCAATTGGAATTCGATTGATGCCAACTTGGATGACGTCCCTTAAAGGAACCTTCATTTGTTGGGTAGTCGTCGGGCCAGCAGGATGTTCCGCGTCGGAGGTCTGCAAGATGGAGCCGCGGTTGGATGAAGATAGAAGACACCGCTTGGATGAAGACTTCTACCGGATGGAGGACCTCTTCTTGCTCCGCTTGGATGAAGAATTCGGCCCGGCTGGGTGAACACGGCTAAAGGTAGGGTGATCTTCGGGGGGTTAGTGTTAGGTTTTTCTAAGGGGGGGTTGGGTGGGTTAGCGTAGGGGTATGTGGGTGGTGGGTTTTAATGTTGGGGGGGTTGTATCTTTTTTTTTTAAAGGTAAAAGAGCTGATTACTTTGGGCAATGCCCAGCAAAAAGCCCTTTTAAGGGCTGGTAAAAGAGCTGATTACTTTGTAATTTAGAATAGGGTAGGGCATTTTTTTATTTTGGGGGCTTTATTATTTTATTAGGGGGCTTAGATTAGGTGTAATTAGTTTAAACTTCTTGTAATTCTTTTTTATTTTCTGTAATTTAGTGTTTGTTTTTTGTATTTTAGTTTATTTAATTGAACTTAAGTTTAGGTAATTGTAGTTAATTTAATTAATTTAATGATAGTGTAGTGTTAGGTTTAATTTTAACTTAGGTTAGGATTTATTTTACAGGTAATTTTGTAAGTATTTTAGCTAGGTAGTTATTAAATAGTTAATAACTATTTAATAACTATTGTGCCTGGTTAAAATAAATTTCAAAGTTGCCTGTAAAATAAAAATAAATCCTAAAATAGCTACAATATAATTATTAATTGTAGCTATCTTAGTGTTTATTTTATAGGTAAGTATTTATTTTTAAACAGTAATAATTTAGTTAATAATAATAATTTTTATTTAGATTTATTAAAATAATATTAAAGTTAGGGGGGTGTTAGTGTTAGACTTAGGTTTAGGGGTTAATAAGTTTTATATAGGTGGCAGCGGTATAGGGGGGCAGGATAGGGGTTAATAAGTTTAATATAGGTGGCAGCGGGGTCCGGGAGCAGTGGTTTAGGGGTTAATGAGTTTAATGTAGGTGGCGGTGTAGTGGGGGGCAGGATAGGGGTTAATAAATGTAATGTAGGTGGTGGTGGGCTCCGGGTGCAGTGGTTTAGGGGTTAAACAATTTATTTAGTTGCGGCGGGGTCTAGGATCCGCAGGGGTTAATAATTTGAATATAGGTGGCGGCGGTATAGGGGGCGGCAGATTAGAGGTTTATAGGTATAATGTAGGTGGCAGCGGGGTCCGAGAGCGGTGGTTTAGGGGTTAATATATTTATTATAGTTGCGGCAGGGTCCAGGAGTGGCGGTTTAGGGGGTAATAACTTTATTTAGGTGTGGGGGGCTCCGGGAGCGGTGGTTTAGGGGGTAAAACAGTATAGTTTAGTGTCAAGAAAGCTGCGAAGAAGCCTATGAGCAGCGAGATCGATGACTGTCAGTTAACAACAGTCTGCTGCTCATCGCACCGTTCTTGGTTCGCGGCTTCTTGACAGCTTTCTTGATAACTTTGGCGAACGTATTCAGGTCTACGGCAGCGATGGTAGGCGAGCTTAGGCAAGCGTATTGGGCCAGCGAATGCAGGAAAGTAGACGGATTCATACATAGAGGCCAGAGACTAAAAACTCTGCATCCACTTGGTCTAAATGCTAATATAGATCTGGCTGCTTTCACCTAGCAGTAATATATACATAGTTCTTTTCCATACACAACTCTTTTCTTTGCTAACTTAGGGGTCATCACTTTGATAATTATCAAGCATAAACTGCCAGCACCAGTCACAACGTACACTTTACATTACCCAGTAAGATTAGTACATGCTTTGTCTGACCACACACGGCGGGTTTCAAATAGCCCAATTGATAAGTCAACTGCCTTGGAATTCAAGGTTGTGAGATCTAGCCTGACCAGAACAGCTAGTTTTAAACTGAAAGTTTATATTTTTGTTAATGTTTTCATGACCTTTGCATTATATAATGTTTTATAGATCCTTTTGTGCCTTGCTTTTATCATGGTGTATATTAGCAGACGCTATGCATTTGGGAACTAACTTGAATCTACATTGTGTCAATGTTTGCAAGACTAGAAGCGCTTGGTGTAAAACAGTAAATTATATCTAGATATTTCCAGGTTCAAGTTTAGTTAAGCGCCGTGTTCTATACTTTTCTCATTGTATACTTTGTATCATCTGTTTGTTCTAATTTGTACATATGAAATTCAATGCCCAGATTTTTTTTTCACATTGTGAACTTTGTATCATTTTTTGTTCTAATTTGCACATATTAAATTTAACGAATGATATTTTATGATCCAATACTGTTATATAGAGTTGACCTCTATCTTTTATCACTTCTGGGTCAATATAGGTCTAAATAGGAACTGTTACCATACTTTTTTATGCCTGATGAAACGGTCCTGTGCTGACCGAGAAACGCGTTGCAAAACAAAGAAACTCATGTTTTAAAAAACCACGACCTGGCCTACGTGGTAGTTTTATTTCCAATTTGGGATATATTCACAAGCACTTTCCGGTACAGCAGGTCAGTTTCGAATACGGACTGAGATTTGTGACTGGGACACTGCTCCAGCTTTGGCTTACATACCCGGCTTCCAGTTTGTGAAGACTGACGCTGCAATATCCTGACGCTGCAATATCCTTATCCAGATACCATGGGTCTTACCAACTGGGACCCTCAGCGTACTGACTGCTGTTTTGAATGTCAGCCTGCCTGTTAACATCTTATTCGTTTAAGGTGCAACTCTCCTTGTGAGTAGTTTTTTTACATCCTTTACTTTCCATTGTTGATACAAATTACACTATGTGGCGCCCCTTGTCTTTTGCTTTATTTTAGAAATTTGAAAAAATGTAAAAAAAATTAAAATCGTTTGAACCAAGAGCAGATAGAGTCAATTATGACTAATGAAGAGTCAATTATGACTAATGAGAAATGGAGAAGGCGCCACATCACATAATACTGTGAGGATATATGGAAGATGTTACAAGGATATATATATATATACTCACATTTGGTAGAGCACTGGATTAGTGAAACACAAACAGACCGGATCTTCTGAGTTTCCCGGCTTACTCACCTCTCGAGTCTGAGCAGGGGACTACGTCTGTCCACAGTTCCGCCATCGCTAACAGGTTTGACTGCCTATGGCCGAAAGTAGTTGTTTAAGTGCAGCACAATGATCAAAAGAAGCTTTTGTCCAGATGTGGTGTGTAAACTGCAGCCAGAGAAGTCAACACGTAGCCTCTGGGAGTCTGAAATTTCCAAATCAGCCAATAGGATGAGAGCTACTGAAATCCTACTGGCTGTTCGAATCAGCCAATTGGATTTCAGTAGCTCTCATCCTATTGGCTGATTTGCAAATGTCAGCCAATAGGAATGCAAGCTACCCCAATATATATAAAGGGTACCTTTGCATACAATCTTCAGTGTGTGGTGGACGATCGCATGAAGAGAACCTCCACGTTGCCAAAGACTGCCACCGCCAAAGACGGCTATGCGCCTCAGAAGACCACTCTGCACCTCCAGGAAGAAGATGGTCCCGTGATGGATGAAGATGGATCCACCTGGAAGAAGATGGATGTCCGGACTTCAGGAACAGTGGGTACATTTTTGGGGGATAGTGTTATTTTTTTATTTAAAGGTTACTGAAATTGTAGGAACAAATGATGAGGTGGAAAGTATTTGGGTGACTTTGGAAATTGGAGATAAAAATGTTTTTAGAATAGGGGTTGTATATAGGCCTCCATTGCAGGATGAAAAACTGGACAATCTGTTATTAGATGAAATAACCAAAATGACCATGAAGGGTAAGGTTATAGTACTGGGGGACTTTAATTTGCCAGATATAGACTGGAAGATTCCTTCTGCTAGATCGGCTAGAAGCAGGTATATTCTTGAATCTCTGCTAGGGGAATCACTTGAACAATTAGTCAAGGAACCAACTCGTAAGGAAGCTATATTAGATCTAATACTTACAAACAGTGATACAGTTTCAGATGTGTCTGTAGGTGAGAACTTAGGATCCAGTGATCATCAATCTGTTTGGTTTAGTATTCATGTTCAGGAACTGTCCACCCAGACTAAAACAAAAGTTTTAGACTTTAGGACGGCAGATTTTTCATTAATGGGAGAATACCTAAAGAACTATTTAAAGGGGAAAACTCTTATTACAGGGGTTCAAGAACAGTGGGAATTTGTGAAAGGTGCCATTTTAGATGCAACCGCACACTGTATTAGACATGTCTGTAAAAGTAAAAGAAAGCGGAAACCAATTTGGTTTTCCAAAGAAGTAGCACATGCTGTAAAGACAAAAAAGATAGCTTATAAAAATTACAGACACACACAAGCAGATGATGATATGAAAATATGGAGACTCCAACAAAAAAAGACTAAGCAGTTAATTAGGAAGGTTAAAGCTCATGCAGAAGAGAAGATAGCACAGTCAGTAAAACATGGGGACAAAACATTCTTTAGATATATCAGTGAAAGAAGAAAAAATAAGGTAGGAATAGTAAAATTGAAATCAGTTGATGGTAGAATAATAGAAGGAGATAAGCAGATTGCAGACTGTCTCAATGATTACTTCTGTTCTGTTTTCACTAAAGATTGTGAAGATACAATGTCTACATTAAGGGATGCAACGCAAAATAGAAACAAGCTTAACAGTAATCTTTTTACAGAGGATGAGGTTTTGTTAGCATTATCAAAAATAAATGTTACAAAGGCAGTGGGTCCTGATAATATTCATCCAAGGGTTTTAAAAGAACTTCGATCAGTGCTAACTGTCCCATTAACTGATCTGTTTAATCAGTCACTATTAACAGGAGCTGTCCCAGATGATTGGAGAATAGCAAATGTAATACCCCTTCATAAAAAGGGCAGTAGAGAAGAATCTGGCAACTACAGGCCAGTTAGTTTAACTTCAGTAGTAGGGAAATTAATGGAAAGCCTCTTAAAAGAAAGAATTATGACTTACATAAAGACAAACAATTTAGAGGACCAAAATCAGCATGGTTTTACTTCAGGGAGATCATGTCAGACTAATCTAATTGACTTCTTTGATTATGTAACAAAAGTATTAGACAAGGGAGGAGCAGTTGATGTAGCATATCTAGATTTCAGCAAAGCATTTGACACCGTCCCACACAATAAACTTATTCACAAACTATATCTCCTTGGTCTAGATTCAAAAATTGTGAACTGGGTGGAATGCTGGCTTAAGGACAGAAAACAAAGTGTCTTAGTAAATGGAGTTCATTCAGCAGAGGGGGCTGTTACTAGTGGTGTTCCTCAGGGGTCAGTTCTGGGGCCTGTTTTGTTTAACATATTTATCTGCGATATCAGCAAAGGGCTACAGGGGAAAGTATGTCTCTTTGCAGATGATACAAAAATTTGCAACAGAGTGGGTGTTCCAGGGGGGGTAGACAAAATGAGAAGTGATATACAACAATTGGAGGATTGGACAAATGACTGGGGTCTAAAGTTTAACACAGCAAAGTGTAAAATAATGCATTTAGGGAAGAAAAATCCAAATGTTAATTACAGACTCAATGACACTTTACTGACTGTTACAGACGAGGAACAGGACTTGGGAATTATTATTTCAGATGATTTAAAACTTAGTAAACAATGTAGTAATGCAGCGAGTAAGGCTAGCAGAATGCTTGGATGTATTGGTAGAGGTATTTGCAGCAGAAATAGTAAGGTTCTTATGCCACTTTATAGATCATTAGTTAGGCCTCATCTTGAGTATTGTGTGCAGTTCTGGAGACCATATCTTCAGAAGGATATTAACAAACTTGAATCTGTGCAAAGGAGGGCTACCAAAATGGTACATGGTCTAAAAAATAAAACTTACCAGGATAGGCTCAATGACCTAAATATGTATAGCTTAGAGGAGAGAAGGGAAAGAGGTGATATGATGGCAACTTTCAAGTACATTAAAGGGTTTAGTAAAACTGAGGCTGTGGGTATTTTACATAAAATGGAAAATTCAAGAACAAGGGGTCATGAGCTCAAGCTAAAGGGTAGTAGATTCAGAAGTAATTTGAGGAAGCACTTCTTTACAGAAAGAGTGATTGATTTATGGAATAAACTTCCTCAAGAGGTAGTAGCAACAAACACTGTGGGGGACTTTAAAAATGCATGGGACAAGCATAGGGCTATCCTACGAACTAGATAAGTTTATACTGTTAGGTAAGGTCGGGCAGACTTGCTGGGCCTATGGCTCTTATCTGCCGTCAATATCTATGTTTCTATGTTTTTTTATTTTTTTTTGGGTGGGTGTTTTTTTTTTTTTTTTAGATTAGGGCTTTTTTTATTTTTTAATGGGCAGCAAAAGAACTGAATGCCCATACAAATTTAGGTCTTTTTTTATTCTGGGGGGTTTTACTGTTAATTTGTAGTTTTTATGTAAAAGAGCTGATTTCTTCAGGGCAATGCCTGAAGTATACAGTGCTCATATACTCAGCACAAGGCTTGTTGCGCCTGCCTATGTGTGGCGAGGTGAAAATGGAGTAAAATTAATATGTGATACTGACGTGCGACGCTGGTTCTGTGTTAGATTAAGGGAGTAAAAATATACGTGCCGCATTTGAATGCGGCGCCATATATGTGATCGCTACATCCGTCTAAAAATAGCCGACACGTAAATGAAAGAAATGTAAGGCTGCTCTTTTAGCTCTCACAGGCTGCAGATGTCAGAGGAGTGGTGTTTGTGGGTGTTTGTATTTTTTCAAGAAAAGTTGGCAACCCTAGTGTGGTTGCACCTCCCTGGTGACTGTTTAATAAGTTACATTTCCATAATGCAGATATTTTATAAACTTAGGCCTAGAGGCTGTTATTGGCTCAGACTGTGAGAGATGCTTAGCCTTTGAAAGAGGCTGTTAGTGGGATGCTGAGCCTATGAGAGAGACTGTTACTGACTCTGATACAAGAGATGTTGATAGGGGCAATTCGTGGACTGTGAGGAATGTTGAGGCTGTGAGTGGCAGACTTTGGCCCTGATATTCAAAACATCGGCAGACCGACGAGAAACTGCCTACTTGGGTTTGCCAGGCTTTCAGTACGTCGATATAATAAAAAGAGGGGTCTGACCCGCAAAGTGCTGACAAGTGACGATATGTCTCCCATAGGAAATAATATTGACAGCACAAACAGTGAGCTCACTGAAACAAAAAGAGGTTTCCGTGTAGGATCACTTCAAATAATGTACACCTGAGTAGCTAAATCGGCACTATCAGCCTCACACTGGAAAATCTTGCCACAGTAAAAGTGGCATGACAAATATGGCTGAAACTCTATACATAACCTTTAGGGTTGTCCTTGGAATATATTGCACTACTGGCGATGTATCCCAATTAAAATGCAGGCTACTGCCATGGAGTGGCCAGCTAACTCTCAGAGAACATCTACATCTATGTCATGTCTTCACTATACCTGACTAATAAAGGCAAAAAAAAAAACTCTTCCTATTATAACTATAGTAGCTATGTCAATACATTTATATGCAATGTTTAAATGATATGCATAATTATGTTATAAAAGACAGTAGCTGAAAATTTATAGTTTTTACATAACTACATATGTTTAACTTTGCACAGTTCAACAAATGCTGTTAGATAAAAATGTAATTTTCAGCTATTGATTAAGATTATATATACTCAGCACAGATGATGAAGGCCCTGCACTCACGTCACAATTTTCAGCTGCCCAGGGTGCATTCAATGAAGTAATCCAGAATAGCACAAATGGAAGCACTCACCGGGTCTTTGTATACAATATATTTAATCAAATAAGTGACGTTTCGGGGCTATCAACCCCATCTTCAGACTTCTATCTTATGTAGTCTGAAGACGGGGTTGATAGCCCCGAAACAACACCCAGTGAGTGCTTCCTTTTGTGCTATATATATTATAGTGTATGTGTATGTGTGTGTGTGTGTGTATATATGTATGTTTAAAATAATCAAAAGAACATGCAAAAAGAAAAGTTTAAAATCTATACAATATTTTAAATATGCATTTTGCAGGAAAATGCATATAATTTAAACATTCTATATAAATGTAATGCTACTCTATTACTCGATTATACACCCTCACCCCAGCACATCCTAACACTGCTACACTATTAACCCCTAATCGTCCATAACCTATTAACCCCTAAACAACCACAACCCCCATCCCAAGAAACACCCTAACCTATGAACCCATAAATTGCCAATACCCCCATCACTAACAACCTCTGTTACTTAACTCCCTAACAGCTAACCCCCTACAGACCCCTAACCTATCACTAACTAAGTTACAGAAAAAATAAAATACTAACATTACAAAAAACAAACACATTACCCAGCACAAAAATAAAGAATCCCAAACATTTAGGCCTATACTAAAACTAAAGTCCCTTTTAAAAAAACAAAAAGCCCACCCAAAATAAAAAACCCTATACTAACACTAAAAACTAAAATAATATTTGCTCTGAAAAGGGCATTTGGTAGGGCAATGTCCTAAAGAGATTACAGATCTTTGACTTAAAAAAACAAAAAACTATTCTAAAACCAAAGTAACCCCCCCCCCCCCCCAAAAAAAAGCATGTCTTAAAAAACCTACACTAATAATTGCCCTGAGAAGGGCATTTGGTAGGACATTGCCCTAAAGCAATTATAGTGCTTATACTTTAATTAAAAAAAATCCCAATTCTAAAAAAAAGATTGCCCTCATAAAGGCATTTTGTTGGGCGTTGCCCTTAGAAGGCCATTTTGTAGGAAATTAAGCTCTTTTGCCCAATAAACCCCCCCCCCCGGGGGCCCAATTTCCATTGATTTGAGCAGCATAGAAGTACCGGAACAGCAAGGCCTGTGGTGGTGGCGCAACTGTGTCTGATGCCTATGCCTAACCCCCCCCCCCCCGGTCTATCCGGGTAAAACAGCTGCTGAAAGCTGTCATATATAGCCTTTCAATTATACAATGGAACCTGCTGAATTATCCCTACTGAAGGCACTGGACAATCTACTTTGTGCACATCTCTCAAGCTTTGCGGAGTACTTAGAGACGGCATGGGGTATCCCTAGCAAACCCGAAATACCGTGAGACTCAAATCCCACATGGCAAGATGAACAAATTCCCTTGGCTGCTAGGGAGGGCTACATGATGAAGGTGATTGTTGGCGGAGGCCCTGAGGCTGCTGAGAAAGGAGCAGAGGAGAAACATGCTGAACTACCCTGTGTTCCCGCCATGCATGTTCCTTTAAGCTATAACAGATATTTATTTTATTCTTTGTTCTCATTTTCTTTTCTTCAGCTTGGCCCTCCCAGATCACCACCCATGCAATGTTTTTTTTTTAACATTGCTATACATTTATTTTCCAGTTTCAGACTTTTAAAAATAACAAAACAAGGAGTTGCAAACTATAGTAATGATTATTACTTATAGTAATGATGATCTATGTTTGATACAAATCTGCTGCTTTTTTAAATAAAGTTGTTAATGTGTAACATTTTCAGATCACCTTGTTTTTGTTGCAGGAGATAAAGCCCTCGGTATGGTCATTCACTGAGAAAGTGACTCACCATTGCCATAGCAACACAAACTCTTAGTTTTGCTACTTCTGAGATTTTAATACTTGAGAGAAAACAAAAGCATTATTTGCAATAGATGTCACAGGCATTAAAAGTAAACAAGTGCTCTGTTTTTAAATTGTATTTTCAGTAATATGAAGATCATTCTATTTAATAAAAAAAAGCCTGAGAACGTTATATAGAAAATGTTAAGTGTTTACTTATAACAAAATCCCAAGACCACTATAGAGTATAGTAATCAGAGTAACAAAGAGACACATATGACTTAATATTCATTGGTTCCAAAGATATAAACAGCCTTAAGGGTTTGCTTTTGTGATTCAGACAGAGCATGCTATTTTAAACAACTTTTCTAATTTTCTTCAATTATAAGTTGTTCTTTGTTCTCTTAGTATCTTTTGTTGAAAAGCAGGGGCATAAGCTCAGGAGCCTGCCCATGTCTGGAGCACTATATGGCAGCAGTTTTGCAAGAATGTTATCCAATTGCAAGAGCTTTAGATACAGCACTATTTCCTGTCATGTAGTGCCCCAGTTGCCTACCTAGGTTGACATATATGTTGCAAAAAGAGCATAATGTCAAAGCCAATTATTTTATTACATTAGAGGGCTACTTAATCCAGTCCACAGGGAAGCTTTATCACAAGCATATACTTATTGAATCCTTTTTTTCCTCAGGAACAACCTGCTTTAAGGCTAGATTTGGAGTTTGGCGGTAGATGGGGTGCGATAGCTACGCATGGTTTATGTCTAACGCACGGCATTTGTTAACGCCGGTATTTAGAGTTGAAAAAAAACCTAACGATACTCCTAACACGTGTATTTCACACGCGGAATCCTGCCCGCGTTAGACAGTCTCCCAAAGAGATCAATGGAAAAGCAAACAAACACTCGATCTTGCGAGAAATACGCACAGCTCGGTCATATGACGCATACCACATAATGCACAACAATAACACGCCGCAAATGTCACAACAACAATCACTAAACAAAGCACATAAGCATTACACATTCAGAAGCGGGGGGAAATTTAATAAAATAAAATGCAGGGAATACGCATATCATATAAGATGCGGAAATACGGAAAATAACAACAAGGAAACAAAAATCACAATCATACACTAGCAAAATACTCGCATTCAATATTACTATATATTAGGACAAACATACATATACAACACTTCACTAATACCACACCATCGCAAATTAACATTTAACAATAATACTATTGGTCAATGTTATAGAAAATGACCACTATGACATCATCGCATTCTACACATTCCACAAATACTAACTCGAAATGAGCATGCGCAAATTCACACACCTAATACACATTGCACAAATAATAAGTAAGAATAAAGCACACCTGAACACAATTTACAACGCAAACTGGTACATCATTAAACATTTACACAGGGTATATAAGCACCACACAAGCATGGCTTCTTTCACTGTGTTGCTGGTGGGTTTTTGGAGATTGGAGCTTAGAGATTTTGTGCATTATTGTGAGTCAGTTAGTGTTATCGTGAGTTAGTGGTAGTGTGAGTTAGAGAGTTAGTGGTAGTGTGAGTTAGTGAGCGACAGTTGGTTTGGGTGAGTGTGCGAGTGCTTTTTCTGTACACTTAACACATTTACACGCAAACACATTTAATACATACATACACTTATCAATAACACTACATACACTCCATACCCCATACCCTCTCATACTACACTCCATACCCCATTCCCTGTAGTCCCATTCCCTTTCATCCCATTTACTCTTATCCCATACCCCATCACCATCCCCTAGTTACATTTAGTTTACATATCCTCCTTTTAGTCTTCTTCATTTTGTTCATTTAAATACTCCTTACCCTCTTTTATTTATATCCCTTTCACACTTTCTGCACTTTTTTTGGTCTTTTTAGTTCTTTATTTTGCCCCCCTTTCATTTGATCACACTCACTTTTTGTTTGCTTATTTGGGGTTTAGTTTAGGGAAGAGATGGAGGGCAGGCAGGGGAGAGGTAGAGGGTGGAGGAGAGGGAGGGGGAGAGGAACAGGACAGGAAGGGGGGCAGGAAGCGGGGGTGGAAGCGGTGGGTGGACCCAGCCACTTGGTTCAAGATGAACAAGTGGCTGGGCCCAGTGGCGGACAGAGTAGGGCTTCACAGTCCGGGAAACAGAGGGCATCGTCACAGGGGAAGGCCAAGGCGACTAGGGAAGCGAGGTTTTCTATGGAGGAGAAGTCCCTCGTAGAAGCCTATATGGCCAGGTATAGGAGGCTGCAGCATCAGAAGACCACCCCGACTGAGAAGAGGAAGCTCTGGCAGGAGATAAGGAATACAGTCAATGCAGTGGGTGGCCGGAACAGAGATATGGACTCTATTAAACATCGCTACCGGGACTGCAAGATGGATCTTAAGAAAAAGTTAAGCCGGGAGGCCCAACATGCCGCAGGAACCGGTGGCGGCCCTGCACTGGAAATCGATTACTGCCGATGGGAGGAAATGTTGCGTCCCAGCATCTCCAAGGTGGATATAGTCGGTATCGGAGGAATAGATACCGGGAACCTGCCATTCTCATCTGACGGTAAGCTCATTTAAGAATAAATTAACATACGAATGTATTTCAAGGGACACTATACGCAAACCTTTGCTTTCATGATTAAGGTAGAGAATACAATTTGAAACAACATTCTAATTTACTTATATTACCTAATTTGATTCATTCTTTAGATATACTTTAATGAAGAAATAGCCATGCACATGGTGAACCAATCACAGGAGGCAGCTATATGCAGCTACCAATCAGCAGCTTCTAAGCATATCTAGATATGCTTTTCAGCAAAGAATATCCAGAGAATGAAGCAAATTAGATCAGAAAAGTACATTAGAAAGTTGATTATAATTGTATGCTTCTAAATCATGAAAGATAAAACATTGGGTTTCATGTCCCTTTAAGGATCAGATTAATGCTATTACGTTGTTTACACACATTCACAATTACTTTGCAGTTACATTAGTATCTAGGCTATAGGTTAGGTGTGCATTTAAACAGACTGGTCAATCTGAATGTTTTTGCATTTGTTTTCAGAGATATCACAAACACGGTTTAGAAAATGCGGAAATCGTATTGATTGTTAGATTTCAAAGTGGATTAATGAGGCTGCATTTGTAATTGTATCGTAAGCTAAGTAATTTAAAGCTTTATTTGGAAATATGCTAATATATACATTTATTTCTTTTTCAAATATACAGAGTCTGGGGAGGAGGCAGCACAGCAACTACCGGCTCCTCCTTTTCCCCGGGATGAGAGTGGTGGGGATGAATCTCCACCTCGGAGGGAAGAGGCCCCGGAAGCAGAGGAAGAGGCCGCGGAAGCAGAGGGCCCCTCAAGGAGCAGCAGGCCGCCGTGCATGGGCACCCCGCCGTGCACAACAAGAGGAAATAGCGGAGGTGCGGGTTCTACTAGACTACATTGACCAGATGCGTAACTCCCGGATCCAAAATATAGAAGGCAGAAATAGAAATATTGAAGGACAAAACAAAATCATTGAAGGCCAAACCCAAATCATATACCTCCTTACTCGAATAGAAGAAGCCCAAAACAGAACCTTTAGACTCCAACAAGAGATGTTTAATTTCTTCCGGGAGGCGCATTCTGGTCTGCCTCCTAGTCCGCCGTCTGCCTCCTGCTCCTGGGCCGCCATCTGCTGGGCCGCCATCTGCTGGGCCTCCTGCTGCTGGGCCGCCATCTGCTGGTCCTCCTGCTCCTGGGCCGCCATCTGCTGGGCCTCCTGCTGCTGGGCCTCCTGCCGGGCCATCTTCTCCTGCCGGGCCATCTTCTCCTGCCGGGCCATCTCCTCGGCCATCTCCTCCTCCTCACCTTGGTCGTCCCAGTACTCTTCCTTCCACTCTTCCCACAACATCTCCAATGAGAACTCGTTGGAGTCGGCAGTTGACCCTCCCAGAGCCTCAGCCCCGTGGGAAGAGGGGAAGGAAGAGGAAGTAAGTATTTGTTTTCATGTTTAATGTTTTTTTATTTAATGTGTAATGGATAGGTATGTGATGATGTGGTTTTCATACACTTGTGGACCACACTCTGTATATAATCTACTTCTATGGGACTGGGTCCATGGAGGCAGATTGTTTGCAGAGTGTGGGTTATAAGTGTGTGAAAACCACATCATCACATACCTATCCTTGTTCATGATATTGATTGGTTTCTGTGATGTGATGTCCAAACTGTTTCCCGAATCGCAAACAAAATTACCATTACAATTATCCATGATGGCATATTACTGTTTGAATGCCAATAACATAGCTTAAAGGGACAGTCAGAACATTATTGATTACAAAGAAAACACTGTATTACGCATTATCAAGTTTGAAACAACAAAACATGGAGAAATACGTGTGACTTATGTGCTTACCCTTGTATCTATGCCTATGAAAAATGACCACTTATTTGTTGTTCTGACATAACAACATTTTACACAATCAATGATCAATACATGGTAAATATGCTGTATGAGCTCAAGGTTTTAGATATACAAATGCTATCCAAATGCCCTCTAGTGGTCAAATTGCATTCTGATTACATGCACTCTTCAAGCTCTAAGAAATGAGCACACGAACCTCATAGGTTTAGCTAGCAAATTAAAATAAACACAGACAAATGATTAATTGGTGAGAAACCTTTGATATCATTGATATTACAAAATTGACTTTTTTAATAATGCAAAACATTATTGGTTTTCTAAACTGTCCCTTTAAAAAAATTACATATGCTAACATATAATATTTGGTGATTGTTGGTATATCTACATGTACTTGTTCAAACAAGAAATATTGAAAAAAGAGTTATATTGACGTGTTAAATAAAGTCTATTTTCTTAAAGAGACATTATTGGGTTTATTTTTTTTTTTAGAAAGACATTTGTTTTAACAATGAATATGGTTTAAAGTCCTTTTAGGAGTGGAAAAATAAAATATGCTAACAATAATATATTTGGAGATTAACCAATGTGGAACTCATACATGATACAAAAATCAACATTTGCATTAAAGGGACAGTATACTATCTTTTTAACAGAACTGCATGTAATAGACACTACTAGAAACAACAAGATTAACATATACTGATATCAAAATCAATATTAAAAAGCTTTAAACACTTTCAAATAAAATCGGGTTATCTCTATTGAAAAGATAGATGAACCCCCATTACAACCGTAAAACAAGACAATACCCCATCATTAACATATGAAAAGACCCTTTACACAAACAGGAGAAAGCTGGAGATGGTACTCACATGAAACTTTGAGGCTTGGCGAGGAGTCTGAAAATTACTTCAATTTTATTTGAACAGAAGCAAAAGTAGACATGTATTTGGTAAACAATGGACTATCTAACTAGAGACCAAATAAAATATTTTGGTTTTGACAAAATTACATTTAGAAGAAGTCGTCATCATATATTTAGCATATGATAAAGATAAATGCATATTGATTACTTTCTTCTAATACAATAGTGCATATTTATGAATTCGATATCTTTAACATTAAACACAACAGTCATTTTTCATAAAAAGGAACATATTGTTGACAAACATATTAAACAACATGGACTATAGAGATTTGCACTTGCCTCGAAATATCTTATGCATGAAAACATATTGCTTTCGTTCGTTTATTCAACCAGACATCCAGCAAAAGAGAATGTGGTGGTCTTTATCAGCTATGGGTCAACAATGTAACATGATGCAAGCAATCCATATTCGCCATGTTTTTAAACTTTTCTTCTCATTCACAAACGTGTGTAACGTGCACAAACAAATATTGCGGGACTACGTAATACAATCAGACATTTTTTTACCTTTGCATGTGACGTCTTAATTAACATGGCGCTTCCTTGATCATGTAAGAACGCAATCCAATAAAAGGCGCATTCTTGATCACGTAAGAACGCAATCCAGAAAAAGGCGCATCCTTGATCGCGTAAAAACGCCATCCAATAAAAGGTGCATCCTTGATCGCGTAAAAACGTCAGTCAATACAAGGAATCATTGGACAGCCTGGCAGGTGACGTCTTAAGCAGCATGGCGCATCCGAGATCGCTGAAAAACTGCAGCCAATACAAGGACTCAGTTGACAGCTTGGCATATCAATAAGAAACGTATTTATATTTTAGTAACTAGTATGTGTCTATATTGCTATCTAGGAATGTCACAAAATCATGAATCATCTTTTCGGACTTGACTGTCCCTTTAACTATAGCTATGGTGTATATCTTTAACATTTAAAAGATACACATGAGAAATACATATGCCATTGATGTTTTAAGATATGTTTAGATTGTTTTGGAATAACAATAATGACACATGTATTGATCAAACGTGTCATTTATTCAAGTTGAAATATGGTCAGCCTACCTATAGCCATATATGGGAGGAGAAGTATTTTTTACAAATATTTGGAAAAACATATTCCTCATCTAAAATATGCGCATTACACACAGAGATTGATTTGGTTACACTACTACAATAAGATAGAATTGAAAATGAAATACATGTGCTGTCAACATTACAATAAGATTGTTTATAAATAAGATTATATGTCCTTGTTCATGTAAAAAGGACAAAAACGCTTTAGAAATGGAAATCCATTCATTAACAATTGTGCTCAGCATCACTTAAAGGGACATGATTTTTATTTTTAAAAAGAGGATACACAGAGACGATACTATTTCAATAAAATGAACACTTTACAGGGATTATATCATTGTATCAATCCTCAGATCATTTGTTAAAGGTGCATCAATTCATGCAGAGTTTATAAATACACACATGGATGTGAAATTTGCAATATACATATATATACACGAATAACAATCTATATATACATATATAAAAGAATTACTATGCTAATTATAATCATGCAATGATAAAGCTTTACGAAAAATATATAAAGACAAATAATAAAATTACATTGGAGATGTTAATCTTAAAGTCATTTACAATTGTATTACATATATGATTCAGGAAACACCATTATTTTTGCTAAGGTCCCTTTAAGGATCAATCAGATAAACTATAGATTTCAAACAATGACATGAATAAAGAGGATAAAGAATCGTGCAATGACATGTCTTTTATTAGTATGTCAGAAAACATCAACAACGCTTATAAATAATCTTTTAAAGATCAGGAAAATTGGAGCCATATGACAAGGTAACAGAGTGCATCACAGTCCATGAAGAGAGTTGCCAAGGGCCAGCATAGCCCCATTGGAGACATATGACAAGGTAACAGAGTGCATCACAGTCCATGAAGAGAGTTGCCAAGGGCCAGCATAGCCCCATTGGAGACATATGACAAGGTAACAGAGTGCATCACAGTCCATGAAGAGAGTTGCCAAGGGCCAGCATAGCCCCATTGGAGCCATATGACAAGGTAACAGAGTGCATCACAGTCCATGAAGAGAGTTGCCAAGGGCCAGCATAGCCCCATTGGAGACATATGACAAGGTAACAGAGTGCATCACAGTCCATGAAGAGAGTTGCCAAGGGCCAGCATAGCCCCATTGGAGACATATGACAAGGTAAAAGAGTGCATCACAGTCCATGAAGAGAGTTGCCAAGGGCCAGCATAGCCCCATTGGAGACATATGACAAGGTAACAGAGTGCATCACAGTCCATGAAGAGAGTTGCCAAGGGCCAGCATAGCCCCATTGGAGCCATATGACAAGGTAACAGAGTGCATCACAGTCCATGAAGAGAGTTGCCAAGGGCCAGCATAGCCCCATTGGAGACATATGACAAGGTAACAGAGTGCATCACAGTCCATGAAGAGAGTTGCCAAGGGCCAGCATAGCCCCATTGGAGACATATGACCAGGTAACAGAGTGCATCACAGTCCATGAAGAGAGTTGCCAAGGGCCAGCATAGCCCCATTGGAGACATATGACAAGGTAAAAGAGTGCATCACAGTCCATGAAGAGAGTTGCCAAGGGCCAGCATAGCCCCATTGGAGACATATGACAAGGTAACAGAGTGCATCACAGTCCATGAAGAGAGTTGCCAAGGGCCAGCATAGCCCTATTGGAGACATATGACAAGGTAACAGAGTGCATCACAGTCCATGAAGAGAGTTACCAAGGGCCAGCATAGCCCCATTGGAGACATATGACAAGGTAAAAGAGTGCAACAGGCACAACAATAACAAGAAAAAAAGGCCAAATGGCAACCATAAAAACAAACATCAACATGTGGACGGAGGATTCTTATCTGCACCCTTGGAGCATCTCCAGATCCTCCACTTACTGGTCATCCCCTTCATCGTCCTGTGCCTGCCTAGCTACAGATTCAAGCAGTGAATTCCACCGCCTCATCTGACGTAGAGTCAAATGCTGAACCTGTAGCTGGGCCTGCATGGTGTCGCTGATCCCTCTCAGGACAGCTGCGTTCCTCAACACGGCCTGCTCTACGCATGCTAGACCTTCTAGCGTGAGCCATGTTGAGTCACAGCCTAAAATAAAGAAAAAAAAAAATATTAATGATAATTACACAACAGACAAAAAAATAAGCAAAGATACATTGTCATAATAAAGAAAAATAATTCTTTACATTAATTTGTTGACATTGATTATTTACACATGAAATATGTTATTCAGACAGATTTAAACCATTAAAGGGACATTTTACTCCAACATGTTGTCCCCTTTAATTGGTTTTTGATGATCCACTTTTACAGCTTGAGTGTCTAAAATCTTGTAAAAGGATTTAGATTGTACTTACATTAGCAATTTAAATATTTTAGTTATACTGTGGTAGGCACACCTATCCTTAAACATTTTGGCGTTGAGGACAAGCTGTGTAAACATAGCAACCAGAAGAAATTACATTCCCACTGGGTTATACAAGAGATAATGTATGAACATTTGTACATAAATTGTTGGATCCAAGTAGTGGTTATTGGTATATGTAGTGATATCAAATTAAAGGGACACTAAACCTAAATATTTTAGTTACTGATTCAGATAGAGCATGACATTAAAAAGAATTATTAATTTACTCGAATTCTTTAAATGTTTGAATTCTCTAGCTATATTTTAAATGCAAGAATGTAAGTTTATAGGGCAGGCCATTTTTGGTTAGCAACTTTGGTTGTCCCTGCTGATTGATGGATACATTCATCCAACAATAAAGAAATGATGTCCAGATTTTGTTTTAATAAAAAATAATTAGAGGCATTTCTTTGTTTCAATAAAGATAGCAAGAGAATGAAGAATAATTGATAAGAGTAGTAAATTATAAATTTGATTAACATTGCATGCTCTATTTGAATCACAATAGAAACAATTTGCCTTCAGTGTACCTTTAAATATCTTATAATGTTGATTTTGAATGATACTTACAGCTGTGCCTGGGAAGGACAATCCGACACCCAGGACAATGAAGGTTGAGACAGTGGGGAGGGATGGGATTGGGTTGGGGAGGGATGGGCTGCTGCTCTGGGGTAGCCCGTACAGCTGGGGAGTGGTGAGTTGGGGGCTGGGCAGCTGGGGTAGCTGTACGGGCCAAAAGACGGGGAGAGCGGCGAAGGTGGAGGAAGGGGCATTTTTTGGGAGGGACAGGATAGGAAAAATGGGAAGGGCCGGGAGGGTCTGTGGTCTG
The DNA here is from genome assembly GCF_027579735.1 of Bombina bombina. Taxonomy (NCBI): domain Eukaryota; kingdom Metazoa; phylum Chordata; class Amphibia; order Anura; family Bombinatoridae; genus Bombina; species Bombina bombina. The sequence continues at coordinate 168,754,099 of NC_069504.1, read as the reverse complement.
TGGAGGGGCAGGGGTGGAAAACTGATGACCAGAAGAGGAGGATCCATCTGAAATAAATATTAAAAATATATTAACATCTCATACATCATGAAATCAAATCAACGCATTTCAACTTGATTATGTTTGCAATATACTTAGAAGTGTGTTTGAATTTCTAAACAATGATGACATGAGGATATGGTATGCATATAGGCACTCAGATGAATAGCAATGACGGTCTGTACAATTATAAAATTATTATTGTGGTTTGGCCTGGAATATGCATGTGACATCATGATGGCATGAATTAGAAATCCAAATATTTAAACAAATCCAAGCATATCTTCATGCTGCCTTTTATATAAAGGGGGCAGTAGTGTATTTGAACAGACAAATAATATTCCTTTTTAAAGTGCAAAAGCTGTAGACTTTGAATGTCTTCAATAAAATGATTTCCAATAAAGAAACATGTTGGATACATGTTAGATATATTTCACATACCATCAGACTTCAAGGGAGCCTCTTCCTCCTCCGTCCCACATGTTAAATCAATCTCTGTAAAACATAACATGTTGTGTACATGTTAAGATCAGATATTATAACATATAATATATATATATATATATATAACAGATGTTACTGTTGCTCAAAGACACACATCAATGTTGCATTAAAGATATACACACCCAAAGTTATGATTTACATCATTTTGATGGAGCATACAAATGACATTAGATTTGTTATTCTCAATGATTCAGATTTTCGATTTATTGTTTGTATTAATTTTAAAATCATAAAAGCATAGTACATTGAACATTTAAGATTTCTCATGTGTGTATCACTTGATGATTGTTGTCAAAATTGAACATGGAAACAAACATATGCTATACATCTTCTGAATAACAAAGGTGTAGACTAAGAAAGTTTTAATTCTTAATCTTTCAATATTAAAATAAAATTAATATATAATCAGAGGAGTAAATTATATGTTTGTTTCAAATGTTATGCTTCATCAGAATCATGCTCATAATATTGATTACCAATACACCTTCAATGACATATAAATGAGTCAATGGACTTACCAGAAGACCGCAAAGGCAGCTCTGTGTCGGTGCTGGATCCCTCTGGGCTCCCCACAACAACTCTCTCTATGAATGATATAGATATATATATTAGTGAACACATTTGGGATAGCACTAAATCACATCTGTATCGATTTATAAGAATAATCAACTTGAAAATGTGAAGAATAGAGCAGTCATTAGAAAAAAAAATGCTTGATTGAATCAAGGGGATTCTTTTAAAAATGATGTATTTAACTTATGTTTAATTTCTGACTATATTAGACATCAAACCCATCTCATTCGATGCTATTGCATATCTAAATATACCCATTGATCAATGTTCTTAAAAGAATACACACAAACCACATTTTGAATAACAGCTGTTGACAAATATAAACAAAGACATGTGGCACATCGAGCCATTTGTGCAATGTACAGTAATCTTGTTTAGGACACAACACATATTGATCACAATACCAAACCAAATTGATTAGTACAAATATGTAATCATGGTGCTGTTAGAGTATGCTTATATCTATAAAGTAACTCCAACAGTGAATATGTGAATTATATATCAATATTGTCTAATCCAAAGAATGTAAGGATTAATGAATCTATTGTTTATTAAAGGGACACTGACATGATTTATTTCAATCATTGATTTCACTGTTCAAACTGTTACAAATGATTTAACATTGACTCCTATTATAATTTTAAGTTTGCTACATTTTAATCTTAAAGGCAGATAAGCAATATTGGATTCAATAAATATTGTTTGTTGAAGGTATCCACCAATCATCAATAAAAACCCAGGTTGGTCAACCAAAATGAGCTGCAGATAAACGTACATTCTTGATTTTAAAATACATTTAGCAATAGAATATTTCAAATATGATTATAGTATTATATTTAAATGTTGATTAATATTGCATGCTCTATCTGAATGACAGCATTAATAATTTTAGCTCAGTGTCCCTTTAATATAAAAATATATTGATTTGACAATGTTGCTGTTAATGAATTCTCTACTCCATATGTTGATGTAATGAATGGGATGGAATATGCAATTACAATCTAATATGTTAGTTAAGGATATCCTAAGAATTATTTAATTTTCCTCTATTAAAGGGACATGAAGCTCAAAATGTGTAATTGTATACTTTTTGAAACTATGTACTACTGTTATCTGAACACATGATTTTAACTTTTGACAAAAAGCCTATTTATGCAGAAAAAAACAGCCGGATAATACCAGTAATGCATTGTTTCACCTAAACCAAAATCAATATGTTTTTAGAAGAACTAAAACAATAGACTGAACCAATGTAGCTCATAAAATGTTTAAACAAAAAAATTAAATCACGTTTACAAATCATTCAATGTAAAATTTAGTTGGCATGTCCCTTAAATGACGTGATCAATTTCAAAAATTGAATCTATATTTTTAAAATCAAAACATATGCAAAAGTGTGTGAATTTTGTCAAAATGTATCCAAATAAGATTAAGCAATACACAGGGGAAGAATATAAATTGGACATTCAAAGAATCTTACATTAAAATGAAGATATCAAGAATAGATGGGATATCTTAAATTCGATACAAATTCAGATTAGTTTTACAATGTAATCCTATGTTTGTTTTGTTTTTATTCTTATTTGTAAATATTTTACTAATCCATTTTGCAGATACATATAAATATTGAACAATGTGGATTTAGTATGTAATGTTCTGTCCATGTTTCTAAGACAAATGTCAATTAAAATGAGACATACCATACTGTGACAAGCCCTGGCTTGAGGTTCCAGCACCAACATCCAGATCTGTAATATATTAAATGAGGATTGGATATCATTAATACAAATCATGCCATGTTTAAAATCTTTACATTATTAGCAAATCAATTAAAAACTATTGGTAGTCCCATGAGTTAATTGTTTCCTCAATTAAATTCATGATAAATATATCCTGTACTCTTATTTTCAATCAGTTGTGTTGTTTACTGTAGCTTTAATTAATTTTTTGTGTAATTTCATTCTCATCAATTGATGGGCATATGTTATTATTTATTTGGATTTTGCTATTCTTTTTTTTTATTATGTATAATATTGAAAATAAGAATACTGTATTCTTCACATATATAATAATTCACATTTCATTTTGACCAACATGTGTAAAGCAATGCCACTTACAGCAAACCCATGTTAACGTGTATGCGCAATTCTAATTTTCGCGATCATTGCACAATGATTCCAAGCGGAATTACGCATCAGTCATTTGACCAACATGTGTAAAGCAATGCCACTTACAGCAAACCCATGTTAATGTGTATGCGCAATTCTAATTTTCGCGATCATTGCGCAATGATTCCAAGCGGAATTACGCATCCGTCATTTGACCAACATGTGTAAAGCAATGCCACTTACAGCAAACCCATGTTAACGTGTATGCGCAATTCAATTTTCGCGATCATTGCGCAATGATTCCAAGCGGAATTACGCATCCGTCATTTGACCAACATGTGTAAAGCAATGCCACTTACAGCAAACCCATGTTAACGTGTATGCGCAATTCAATTTTCGCGATCATTGCGCAATGATTCCAAGCGGAATTACGCATCCGTCATTTGACCAACATGTGTAAAGCAATGCCACTTACAGCAAACCCATGTTAACGTGTATGCGCAATTCAATTTTCGCGATCATTGCGCAATGATTCCAAGCGGAATTACGCATCCGTCATTTGACCAACATGTGTAAAGCAATGCCACTTACAGCAAACCCATGTTAACGTGTATGCGCAATTCAATTTTCGCGATCATTGCGCAATGATTCCAAGCGGAATTACGCATCCGTCATTTGACCAACATGTGTAAAGCAATGCCACTTACAGCAAACCCATGTTAACGTGTATGCGAAATTCAATTTTCGCTCTGTGACGCATATTCTGTAGAGCGCAAGAAACATCATTCCTATTTCATGTGTCACTAATCTAAAATCAGATATCTAAACATCATATGTAGCGTATGTTGTGAGATCTATATAGGTTTAGTATCTGACTATATACACATTTTTTAAAAATCTAATCAAATATTAAGATATTATATGAAGTTGGATAGTTACCTGGTTCAGATTCTCTTTCAGCTCCTCCCAGGCCACCGGACGGAGAAGCAGCTGCCCTGGCCCCCGGGTCAGGACTTTCAGATCCAGCAGCTGGGAGGGAAGAAGAGGAGGCCGAGGATGGCGAGGATCTAAATCTTTTGGGGACCCGGAGAGTGAGGAGCTCGCATAAAGTCACCTCATAAGGGAGTAGGTAGAGTTTCCGCGGGGCCTTTCTTTGGCCCCCTCTTTTACGGGCTTGTACCCACTCCCTTATGAGGTTGACTTTGTTTGTCAAGCGCAACCTCATATCTCCGAATCTCCTCATGATCTGATCCTGGCTCCTCTGGACGCCACACACCAATTTAACCGCATTGGTGATAGACTCCCAGAGGGCCTTCTTAACAGGCGCATCTGTCGACCTCCTCTTGTTCCCAAACAGCTGGGGATAAAAGTCCTTGACGGCGTGGACCAGTGCAGCGCTCTCCTGCTTGGTAAACCTGGGAGGTGACATGCCTGCAGGGTTGTATAATAAATCCCGGTATATTATAATTAGAATATATACTGCCTGCAGGCATTAGAGAACTGACAAAGATGGCAACGTGTAATGGACTTTTATATGGTGAAGTAAACATGAGATGCACCATGGGACAAGTTATCTGTACATCTGATTGGATAAAAGTTTGAAATATTGTTAGAATGTCTGTGAGACCATCCTGACTCAAGTTGTGATTGTGTGATGAACTCTGATTGGCCGTTCCTTAATGTTTCATATCTTAGCAACTTCCATACACATACCTCCTGGTGGTGCTGTTACTTCATTTTTTATGTAGACTTATTTGTAACTCATGGGCCTGTCATGCGGATATGTGTGACGCAGATTTAATATCCGTGATCCGTTAAATATTAATGTTTAAATTCTCTTTAAAATCTAATACTGTCACATTATTAAATGTTGTAGACATTTTTCGGTTTAATAAAGGTCTGTTTCTTTAATACAAATACACATTTAATATTGTATGTCTTTATTGTTCATAAAATCAATTTGGTGACTTATTGTGACGTATTGACATTGCTCTATTAAATGTATTTATAATGCACATTGATTGTGTGCTATTGCGTGACATTAGACTTTAATGTTTAAAGATGCAAATCTGGTGTTTCAAGATCCGTTTCCCACGCAACATTTCTGAATGTTCAAATTCAGGTTATAATGTCAGTAACTTGGATAATCTGTTTATAGATGTTAAACTACAGGTTTGTTTGTTATTTTTTTTTTTTTTTTTAATGTTCTCATAATTAATGTTTAATATTATTTTACAATAGTGTTTTTTGTATATAGCTTGTACATAATAAACATGCAGTATTTTTCTTTGACGTAAGTGTAATTCAGATATCTAGAACAGGGCAGGTTGTAGGCTGCAAATACTTAATAGGCTGCTGTTTCTTTGCACATAAAATAGGCTATGCTGATATAGCGTGGTCATTAAGGGGGTTAATAAATTATTTTGCTGATTATATTATTTCATAAAGCACATTTATAAATACAAGATTTAAAGGGACAGTTTACACCTTGAGATTTTCATATAAAATGTTTAATGCCTAATCAAATAACTTTACTCAATTTTCTGAGCTAAATTTCATGAAAAGGGTCAAAGTAAATAATGAAAATATATTGCAATTTCTGATTCTCAGAACTGGAAATGCACCTGCTGACTTCTCAAGGCTAAATCTGCTACATATCTGTCCCTAAGTGGCTTTATCAGATAACAACTGCATAACAATTCACTTTATACTAACTTTGTGATGTTAATTTGTTTTAAAACCGATAAAACTTGGCTGATATGTTATTCTTTAGCAGCAATGTCTTGTAAATACAATGGCCTAGATTTAGAGTTCGGCGGTAAAAGGGCTGTTAACGCTCCGCGGGCTTTTTTCTGGCCGCACCATAAATTTAACTCTGGTATCGAGAGTTAAAACAAATGCTGCGTTAGGCTCCAAAAAAGGAGCGTAGGGCATTTTTACCGCAAATGCAACTCTCGATACCAGAGTTGCTTACGGACGCGGCCGGCATCAAAAACGTGCTCGTGCACGATTCCCCCATAGGAAACAATGGGACTGTTTGAGCTGAAAAAAAGCAGCGTTCAGCTCCTAACGCAGCCCCATTGTTTCCTATGGGAAAACACTTCCTACGTCTGCACCTAACACTCTAACATGTACCCCGAGTCTAAGCACCCCTAACCTTACACTTATTAACCCCTAATCTGCCACTCCCGCTATCGCTGACCCCTGCATATTATTATTAACCCCTAATCTTCCGCTCCGTAAACCGCCGCAACCTACGTTATCCCTATGTACCCCTAATCTGCTGCCCTAACATCGCCGACCCCTATGTTATATTTATTAACCCCTAATCTGCCCCCCACAACGTCGCCGACACCTACCTACACTTATTAACCCCTAATCTGCCGAGCGGACCTGAGCGCTACTATAATAAAGTTATTAACCCCGAATCCGCCTCACTAACCCTATCATAAATAGTATTAACCCCTAATCTGCCCTCCCTAACATCGCCGACACCTACCTTCAATTATTAACCCCTAATCTTCCGATCGGAGCTCACCGCTATTCTAATAAATGGATTAACCCCTAAAGCTAAGTCTAACCCTAACACTAACACCCCCCTAACTTAAATATAATTTACATCTAACGAAATAAATTAACTCTTATTAAATAAATTATTCCTATTTAAAGCTAAATACTTACCTGTAAAATAAATCCTAATATAGCTACAATATAAATTATAATTATATTATAGCTATTTTAGGATTAATATTTATTTTACAGGCAACTTGGTATTTATTTTAACTAGGTACAATAGCTATTAAATAGTTAAGAACTATTTAATAGTTACCTAGTTAAAATAATAACAAATTTACCTGTAAAATAAATCCTAACCTAAGATATAATTAAACCTAACACTACCCTATCAATAAAATAATTAAATAAACTACCTACAATTACCTACAATTAACCTAACACTACACTATCAATAAATTAAATAAACACAATTGCTACAAATAAATACAATTAAATAAACTAGCTAAAGTACAAAAAATAAAAAAGAACTAAGTTACAGAAAATAAAAAAATATTTACAAACATAAGAAAAATATTACAACAATTTTAAACTAATTACACCTACTCTAAGCCCCCTAATAAAATAACAAAGCCCCCCAAAATAATAAATTCCCTACCCTATTCTAAATTAAAAAAGTTACAAGCTCTTTTACCTTACCAGCCCTGAACAGGGCCCTTTGCGGGGCATGCCCCAAGAAGTTCAGCTCTTTTGCCTGTAAAAAAAAACATACAATACCCCCCCCCCAACATTACAACCCACCACCCACATACCCCTAATCTAACCCAAACCCCCCTTAAATAAACCTAACACTAATCCCCTGAAGATCTTCCTACCTTGTCTTCACCATCCAGGTATCACCGATCCGTCCTGGCTCCAAGATCTTCATCCAACCCAAGCGGGGGTTGGCGATCCATAATCCGGTGCTGAAGAGGTCCAGAAGAGGCTCCAAAGTCTTCATCCTATCCGGCAAGAAGAGGACATCCGGACCGGCAAACATCTTCTCCAAGCCGCATCTTCTATCTTCTTCCATCCGGTGCGGAGCGGGTCCATCTTGAAGCAGGCGACGCGGATCCATCCTCTTCTTCCGATGTCTCCCGACTAATGACTTGCAATGGTAGATGAATACAGCACTTAGTGTAAAGGTGGTGCACGGTGTGGGAGGTAGCTGCAATCGCCTCTGTGATAATGCATTCGTAGTAACACCAGCACCAATATCTTGAGTTCCAATATTTTTATTAGAGGTTACATAAAAAGCAACGTTTCGTGGTGAACCCACTTAATCATGCTTGATCAAGTGGGTTCACCACGAAACGTTGCTTTTTATGTAACCTCTAATAAAAATATTGGAACTCAAGATATTGGTGCTGGTGTTACTACGAATGCATCCCGACTAATGACGGTTCCTTTAAGGGACGTCATCCAAGATGGCGTCCCTCGAATTCCGATTGGCTGATAGGATTCTATCAGCCAATCGGAATTAAGGTAGGAATTTTCTGATTGGCTGATGGAATCAGCCAATCAGAATCAAGTTCAATCCGATTGGCTGATCCAATCAGCCAATCAGATTGAGCTCGCATTCTATTGGCTGTTCCGATCAGCCAATAGAATGCGAGCTCAATCTGATTGGCTGATTGGATCAGCCAATCGGATTGAACTTGATTCTGATTGGCTGATTCCATCAGCCAATCAGAAAATTCCTACCTTAATTCCGATTGGCTGATAGAATCCTATCAGCCAATCGGAATTTGAGGGACGCCATCTTGGATGACGTCCCTTAAAGGAACCGTCATTAGTCGGGAGACATCGGAAGAAGAGGATGGATCCGCGTCGCCTGCTTCAAGATGGACCCGCTCCGCACCGGATGGAAGAAGATAGAAGATGCGGCTTGGAGAAGATGTTTGCCGGTCCGGATGTCCTCTTCTTGCCGGATAGGATGAAGACTTTGGAGCCTCTTCTGGACCTCTTCAGCACCGGATTATGGATCGCCAACCCCCGCTTGGGTTGGATGAAGATCTTGGAGCCAGGACGGATCGGTGATACCTGGATGGTGAAGACAAGGTAGGAAGATCTTCAGGGGATTAGTGTTAGGTTTATTTAAGGGGGGTTTGGGTTAGATTAGGGGTATGTGGGTGGTGGGTTGTAATGTTGGGGGGGGGGGTATTGTATGTTTTTTTTTACAGGCAAAAGAGCTGAACTTCTTGGGGCATGCCCCGCAAAGGGCCCTGTTCAGGGCTGGTAAGGTAAAAGAGCTTGTAACTTTTTTAATTTAGAATAGGGTAGGGAATTTATTATTTTGGGGGGCTTTGTTATTTTATTAGGGGGCTTAGAGTAGGTGTAATTAGTTTAAAATTGTTGTAATATTTTTCTTATGTTTGTAAATATTTTTTTATTTTCTGTAACTTAGTTCTTTTTTATTTTTTGTACTTTAGCTAGTTTATTTAATTGTATTTATTTGTAGCAATTGTGTTTATTTAATTTATTGATAGTGTAGTGTTAGGTTAATTGTAGGTAATTGTAGGTAGTTTATTTAATTATTTTATTGATAGGGTAGTGTTAGGTTTAATTATATCTTAGGTTAGGATTTATTTTACAGGTAAATTTGTTATTATTTTAACTAGGTAACTATTAAATAGTTATTAACTATTTAATAGCTATTGTACCTAGTTAAAATAAATACCAAGTTGCCTGTAAAATAAATATTAATCCTAAAATAGCTATAATATAATTATAATTTATATTGTAGCTATATTAGGATTTATTTTACAGGTAAGTATTTAGCTTTAAATAGGAATAATTTATTTAATAAGAGTTAATTTATTTCGTTAGATTAAAATTATATTTAAGTTAGGGGGGTGTTAGTGTTAGGGTTAGACTTAGCTTTAGGGGTTAATACATTTATTAGAATAGCGGTGAGCTCCGATCGGAAGATTATGGGTTAATAATTGAAGTTAGGTGTCGGCGATGTTAGGGAGGGCAGATTAGGGGGTTAATACTATTTATGATAGGGTTAGTGAGGCGGATTAGGGGCTAATAACTTTATTATAGTAGCGCTCAGGTCCGCTCGGCAGATTAGGAGTTAATAAGTGTAGGTAGGTGTCGGCGACGTTGAGGGGGGCAGATTAGGGGTTAATAAATATAATATAGGGGTCGGCGGTGTTAGGGGCAGCAGATTAGGGGTACATAGGGATAACGTAGGTGGCGGCGCTTTGCGGTCGGAAGATTAGGGGTTAATTATTGTAAGTAGCTGGCGGCGATGTTGTGGGGGGCAGATTAGGGGTTAATAAATGTAATATTGGGGTCGGCGGGGTTAGGGGCAGCAGATTAGGGGTACATAAGTATAACGTAGGTGGCGGTCGGCAGATTAGGGGTTAAAATTTTTAATCGAGTGGCGGCGATGTGGGGGGAGCTCGGTTTAGGGGTACATAGGTAGTTTATGGGTGTTAGTGTACTTTAGGGTACAGTAGTTAAGAGCTTTATAAACCGGCGTTAGCCAGAAAGCTCTTAACTCCTGCTATTTTCAGGCGGCTGGAATCTTGTCGTTAGAGCTCTAACGCTCACTGCAGAAACGACTCTAAATACCGGCGTTAGAAAGATCCCATTGAAAAGATAGGCTACGCAAATGGCGTAGGGGGATCTGCGGTATGGAAAAGTCGCGGCTGCAAAGTGAGCGTTAGACCCTTTAATCACTGACTCCAAATACCAGCGGGCGGCCAAAACCAGCGTTAGGAGCCTCTAACGCTGGTTTTGACGGCTACCGCCGAACTCTAAATCTAGGCCAATGTGTCTACTGTCCCTTTAAGTATAAAACAATCTTTATTGCACATGTTTTGATTTACGTTGGGTCACAGGATTATTTACACAGTTTTGCATTTATAATCACGTCTTTCAAAGCCACACACCTTTCATTTAATTAGCGTATAGTCTGGAATGTGCATTTGGTGCTATGTTAATATCAATTTGTAGCCTATCCCTGGTCTCTAGCTGACTAGACTTGTCAGGACTCCAAGTTAAGGTCACATGATGTCCTGATATCCAATGAGTGTGACAAGTTTGCTCTCTAATTTTTAAACCTGTAAACATACAAAATTATTGATAGTGTATGTGACACCCAACGTCAGCTGACGCAAATTGAGCATTTTTCAGAGGAAGTGTGCTAGTAATGCACGAAGCGTCGGCTGTGAGGTGTCTCACTCCCTTAGCATTAGGTATGGACATTTGACAGCTTTGTCAGCATCCAAATGTGGAAGAAGGCGACCGGTCACAACATTCTTCTCTTTTTTGAAGCCAGATTTTTTCTTGTGAAAGTTAAGCACACCAAAATCTGAATTTACCCAGCTCTTAGTCTGTTGCACTTTTTAAAAAGAGCCAAATGCCGTGAGCGGCCACTGCCTTCAGCAATCCGATGCCAACAAAGCTGCCGAATGCCCATGCCCACATAGCCTATTTTTTGTATGTATAAAGTTTTTTTTTTTTTTTTTTTTTTTATATATACTTTTTATTAAGATTTTCATCACACATATCATACATTGGAGATTCGAATGTCTCAAAAATCATATTACAATCAAGTATCGAACTGGCATCGGAAAACAGAAATACATATCAAACAATAATCTATATAGTGACTGTAAAATATTATAGTCCAGCATTAAATACCATGACTGTTCTAATTTAGCATATTTTCAGTAACCAGAATGAATGTAGCAACATTTTCTTCTGTTATGTGTGATCAGTCCACGGGTCATCATTACTTCTGGGATATAACTCCTCCCCAACAGGAAATGCAAGAGGATTCACCCAGCAGAGCTGCATATAGCTCCTCCCCCCTACGTCAGTCCCAGTCATTCTCTTGCACCCAACGACTAGATAGGATGTGTGAGAGGACTATGGTGATTATACTTAGTTTTTATGACTTCAATCAAAAGTTTGTTATTTTACAATAGCACCGGAGCGTGCTATTACTTCTCTGGCAGAGTTTGAGGAAGAATCTACCAGAGTTTTTTACTATGATTTTAACCGGAGTAGTTAAGATCATATTGCTGTTCTCGGCCATCTGAGGGAGGTAAAAGCTTCAGATCAGGGGACAGCGGGCAGATGAATCTGCATTGAGGTATGTAGCAGTTTTTATTTTCTGAATGGAATTGATGAGAAAATCCTGCCATACCGTTATAATGACATGTATGTATACACTTCAGTATTCTGGGGATGGTATTTCACCGGAACTACTCTGTTAAAAGTCACTAATCCTTTTAATAAGTATTTATCATGTTAAACGTTTTTGCTGGAATGTAGAATCGTTTACATTTCTGAGGTACTGAGTGAATAAATATTTGGGCATTATTTTCCACTTGGCAGTTGTTTGGTTTTAATTGTGACAGTTTCGTTTCTCTTCACTGCTGTGTGTGAGGGAGGGGCCGTTTTTGGCGCTCTTTGCTACGCATCAAAAATTTCCAGTCAGTTACTCTTATATTTCCTGCATGATCCGGTTCATCTCCGACAGATCTCAGGGGTCTTCAAACTTCTTTAGAGGGAGGTAGATTCTCTCAGCAGAGCTGTGAGAATTTTATATTGACTGTGAATAAAAACGTTGCTCTGTAATTTTTATGTCAAATTTAATTATTGTTATTTTACTATGGGAACAAACCTTTGCTAAAAGTTGTGTTGTTTTAAAGTTTGATGCTATAACTGTTTTTCAGTTCATTATTTCAACTGTCATTTAATCGTTTAGTACCTCTTTGAGGCACAGTACGTTTTTGCTAAAAAAGATTATAACCAAGTTGCAAGTTTATTGCTAGTGTGTTAAACATGTCTGACTCAGAGGAAGATATCTGTGTCATTTGTTCCAATGCCAAGGTGGAGCCCAATAGAAATTTATGTACTAACTGTATTGATGCTACTTTAAATAAAAGTCAATCTGTACAATTTGAACAAATTTCACCAAACAGCGAGGGGAGAGTTATGCCGACTAACTCGCCTCACGCGGCAGTACCTGCATCTCCCGCCCGGGAGGTGCGTGATATTATGGCGCCTTGTACATCTGGGCGGCCATTACAGATAACATTACAAGATATGGCTACTGTTATGACTGAAGTTTTGTCTAAATTACCAGAACTAAGAGGCAAGCGTGATCACTCTGGGGTGAGAACAGAGTGCGCTGACAATACTAGGGCCATGTCTGATACTGCGTCACAGCTTGCAGAGCATGAGGACGGAGAGCTTCATTCTGTGGGTGACGGTTCTGATCCAAACAGATTGGATTCAGATATTTCAAATTTTAAATTTAAATTGGAGAACCTCCGTGTATTACTAGGGGAGGTTTTAGCAGCTCTCAATGATTGTAACACCGTTGCAATACCAGAGAAACTGTGTAGGTTGGATAAATACTTTGCGGTACCGGCGAGTACTGACGTTTTTCCTATACCTAAGAGACTAACTGAAATTGTTACTAAGGAGTGGGATAGACCCGGTGTGCCGTTCTCACCCCCTCCAATATTTAGAAAGATGTTTCCAATAGACGCCACCACTCGGGACTTATGGCAAACGGTCCCTAAGGTGGAGGGAGCAGTTTCTACTTTAGCTAAGCGTACCACTATCCCGGTGGAGGATAGCTGTGCTTTTTCAGATCCAATGGATA